>NW_015634028.1:1223987-1227403 GCF_001515625.1 Sinocyclocheilus rhinocerous | reverse complement strand
CCCTCTCCCGCCTCCTCTTCAAAGCCCAGCCAGTTCCTCAGCCCAATCCCCGCTGGTGCCTGTCAGTCCCTCAGCTCACCCTCAGTCCCTCTGGCTCTGTCAGGCTCCTCCTTCCCTCTGGCTCCGCCTCCATCCTCAGTCGCTACAGGCTCCGCCGCAGTCTTCCGGAGCCCTGCCTCACCTCTGTCGCCTGAGCCTTCAGCTCCGCCTTGGACCTCTGGATCCTCTGTGTCGCCCTGGCTCTCCGTCTGCTCGGCTCCATCCTGGGCTCCTCTTCCACCAGCTCAGTCTCCGTCAGTCATCCCCCTGGTGTTGTCGGCCCCTTCTCCACCATGGCTCCTCTCGCCGTCGACTCCACCATGGGCCGCTATCCTGGCTGGCCTCTGGATCTCCAACTGGCTCCTCTTGCTCCTGGCTCCTCCCTCCATCTACTCCACCCTGGCCTTATGGACTATACCCCTTTCCCGTTGCCCGCGGCCCTCAGGGAGCTGAGGAGTGCAACTGACCTGGCTCTGCGTGCGACCAAGACCACCGCTCAGGCTATCGGGAGGTCGATGGACAGCCTTGTGGTGCTCGAACGCCATTTATGGCTGACGCTAGATGAGGCCAAGTCTCGCTGCAGCCAGACCACCCCCCAAGCAGCCTCTCTCTGTCAAAATGGGTTATGGAGATACTAAAACAAGGTTATTCCCTCCAATTCGCTCAAATTGGACAGTTAATGGCAGTTGGTGTGTGTTGCATTTGTGATAATCGATTCCCATGTCAAATAATAATACATTTATCTCAGTATATGATAATTAAATAGAAAAAGACTCAGAAATTGTAAATGTATATTTATTTAGAGTAATGTATATGCTTTATGGGAGTGACATTGATAATTTGTGTCAAGTGAAACTGTTATAGTTTAAATGATACAAGATAACAGATGCATGACGGTGACAAATGAGTTTAATGGTTCAATTGTAAATAGTTATATAAAAGAAGTATTCACAGAGAAAATGAAAAAGATGACTGACTGAAGGAATATTAAAGTATATTTTGTGTCATACTGATAAATATACAGAAGCTATAAAGATTAGATGTGTTAATGTATAAGAGTGATATACAAGAAACAAGTATTTGAAGACTATTGCGGATTATTGCTGCTCTCCCTGCTTATTCATTTCAGGCTGCATGGATGGGCAGGGAGTTTTTGCCCAGAACAGAACCATACCGCCAAACTGAATGCTAAGTGTTAATCATTTTGACGATAGTGATCCTGACAGAACTGTATTTTTGGCTACATGAAACATGATTTGTGATTATGCTGTTGCTCTGATGTTAATGTTAATAAAGAGACGCTATCAATCTGTGCCTGAGGAAAGCCACTGTAGTTTGCATTGCTTTTGTTTCTCCTGATAATTCAGGTACTTTTAATCTGTTTATATGTTCCACGCCCCGGACCTGTAACATTATAACGGCATTATTAGGGGCCAAGCACCGAAGGTGTGAAGCCACCTATTGTATCCGTTGGCGTTCTTCTTCTTCCATTTCTTCTTCTTCTTCTTCTTCCGCTCTTGAGTATATGGCAGCCCATAGAACCACTTGCGGGAAAGTTATGAAATTTGGCAGACTGATAGAGGACAGTCTGACTTGTCACCATAGCAAATTTGGAGTCGCTAACTCAATCCCTCTAGCGCCACCAACTGTCCATAGTTGCACTTATGTTTATGCTAATAACTTTTGAAATGTAAAGTTGGATCCTCTGTGTCGCCCTGGCTCTCCGTCTGCTCGGCTCCATCCTGGGCTCCTCTTCCACCAGCTCAGTCTCCGTCAGTCATCCCCCTGGTGTTGTCGGCCCCTTCTCCACCATGGCTCCTCTCGCCGTCGACTCCACCATGGGCCGCTATCCTGGCTGGCCTCTGGATCTCCAACTGGCTCCTCTTGCTCCTGGCTCCTCCCTCCATCTACTCCACCCTGGCCTTATGGACTATACCCCTTTCCCGTTGCCCGCGGCCCTCAGGGAGCTGAGGAGTGCAACTGACCTGGCTCTGCGTGCCACCAAGACCACCGCTCAGGCGATCGGGAGGTCGATGGCCAGCCTTGTGGTGCTCGAACTCCATTTATGACTGACGCTAACGGAAATCAAGGATGCGGATAAGGTCCCCTTCCTTGACTCTCCGATCTCCCCCAAAGGCTTCTTCAGACCGGCGGTTGAAGGATTCGCCGAGCGCTTCACGGAGGCACAGAAATCACCCCAATCTATGTGACATTTCCTGCCAAAGCGCTCCAGCTCCGCTGCTGCCTCTAGTCGCACTAAGTCTACACCAACTCAGCAGCCTGTGAAGCCAGCACCTGCCGCCCTCGCCATTCAGCTCGCTAAGGCTCAGCAGACGCGAGGAGGCTCCCGCTCGGCCAGACGCTACCCCCTTCCTAAGCGCCAGGGACCCAAGATAGCGTTGGACCCGGCACCTCAGGCGCCTTCTTGATCTGCGAGATAGGAAGAGGATGGGGCCAAGTCTCGCTACAGCCGGACCGTCCCACAAGCAGCCTCTCTTAGACCTCCTAGCACCCCGTTCAACCCTGGGTACAGAGGGAAATGTGTTTGTTGCGAACACTGGGCCCGTTCAAGTGCCCAAGCAACCAACCGCAATTATAGCGGGAAAAATAAAACACAAACATTTTCAAAAAGAGAGCAAAATTCCTCTTCCATTTCTTTTGAGTATTCTGCCCCCGTGCGGTCAGTCACTCGAGTTAATCCAACCCCTCGCCACGCGGGCCGAGGCCTGGCAGGCCATCCCCAGAGTGTCGAGATGGGTCATGGGGATAATAAAACGAGGGTATTCACTCCAATTTGCTCGAAGACCCCCACGCTTCAGCGGCGTGGTCCCCACCTTAGTGCAAAGCAGGGACACTCATGTCCTGCACTCAAAGGTGATGAATCTGCTGGCAAAAGGAGCTGTAGAAACGGTTCCTCCAGCTCAGAGCGAGTCAGGCTTCTACAGCTGCTACTTCCTCGTCCCCAAAAAGGATGGTGGCCTCCGGCCCATCCTCGATCTCAGACACCTGAATCACGCCCTCATGAAAAGGTCGTTCAGGATGACTACGCTGAAACAGATCCTGGCGCAGATTCGCTCAGGGGACTGGTTCTTTTCTCTCGACCTGAAGGATGCATAATTTCACATCCAGATAGCCCCCCATCACAGACGATTCTTGAGATTCGCCTTCGAGGGAGTGGCTTATCAATATACGGTCCTTCCCTTCGGGCTGTCTCTGGCACCCCGCACTTTCACGAAGTGCATGTACGCGGCTCTTTCCCCTCTGAGACAGATGGGAATCAACATTCTCAACTACCTCGACGACTGGCTCGTGCTGGCCCAGTCGGAGGCAGAATTAATATCACACAGGACCCTCCTCCTCAGCCACCTGGAGTGCCT
>NW_015634028.1:1221873-1223760 GCF_001515625.1 Sinocyclocheilus rhinocerous | reverse complement strand
GGATCCTCTGTGTCGCCCTGGCTCTCCGTCTGCTCGGCTCCATCCTGGGCTCCTCTTCCACCAGCTCAGTCTCCGTCAGTCATCCCCCTGGTGTTGTCGGCCCCTTCTCCACCATGGCTCCTCTCGCCGTCGACTCCACCATGGGCCGCTATCCTGGCTGGCCTCTGGATCTCCAACTGGCTCCTCTTGCTCCTGGCTCCTCCCTCCATCTACTCCACCCTGGCCTTATGGACTATACCCCTTTCCCGTTGCCCGCGGCCCTCAGGGAGCTGAGGAGTGCAACTGACCTGGCTCTGCGTGCCACCAAGACCACCGCTCAGGCGATCGGGAGGTCGATGGCCAGCCTTGTGGTGCTCGAACTCCATTTATGACTGACGCTAACGGAAATCAAGGATGCGGATAAGGTCCCCTTCCTTGACTCTCCGATCTCCCCCAAAGGCTTCTTCAGACCGGCGGTTGAAGGATTCGCCGAGCGCTTCACGGAGGCACAGAAATCACCCCAATCTATGTGACATTTCCTGCCAAAGCGCTCCAGCTCCGCTGCTGCCTCTAGTCGCACTAAGTCTACACCAACTCAGCAGCCTGTGAAGCCAGCACCTGCTGTCCCCGCCATTTAGCCTGCTAAGACTCAGCAGACACAAGGGGGCTCCCGCTCGGCCAGACGCTACCCCCTTCCTAAGCGCCAGGGACCCAAGATAGCGTTGGACCCGGCACCTCAGGCGCCTTCTTGATCTGCGAGATAGGAAGAGGATGGGGCCAAGTCTCGCTACAGCCGGACCGTCCCACAAGCAGCCTCTCTTAGACCTCCTAGCACCCCGTTCAACCCTGGGTACAGAGGGAAATGTGTTTGTTGCGAACACTGGGCCCGTTCAAGTGCCCAAGCAACCAACCGCAATTATAGCGGGAAAAATAAAACACAAACATTTTCAAAAAGAGAGCAAAATTCCTCTTCCATTTCTTTTGAGTATTCTGCCCCCGTGCGGTCAGTCACTCGAGTTAATCCAACCCCTCGCCACGCGGGCCGAGGCCTGGCAGGCCATCCCCAGAGTGTCGAGATGGGTCATGGGGATAATAAAACGAGGGTATTCACTCCAATTTGCTCGAAGACCCCCACGCTTCAGCGGCGTGGTCCCCACCTTAGTGCAAAGCAGGGACACTCATGTCCTGCAGGGGACTGGTTCTTTTCTCTCGACCTGAAGGATGCATAATTTCACATCCAGATAGCCCCCCATCACAGACGATTCTTGAGATTCGCCTTCGAGGGAGTGGCTTATCAATATACGGTCCTTCCCTTCGGGCTGTCTCTGGCACCCCGCACTTTTACGAAGTGCATGTACATCCCATGCGTGGTGTCACGGACGCCTACATATCAGGGTAAACCAGGCCTGTATAACAGCCCTGGCCCCTTGGAAGATCTCTCGCTGGATGGAACCGGGCGTGGCCATGGGAATGGTTTGCAGGAGAAAAGTTGTCATGACAGATGCCTCCAACGCAGGTTGTGGGGCGCTGTGCGAGGGCATACCGACTTTTGGCCATTGGTCGAAAGCGGAAAAAGGCTTTCACATCAACTGCTTGGAAATGCTAGCAGTGTGTCAAGCCTGTCAGTTCTTCCTCCCAGTCCTAAAGGGACACCACGTGCTAATCCGATCGGACAACATGTCGGTGGTGTCCTACATAAATCGCCAAGGAGGCCTCTCCTCGAAGCGCCTCTTCATTCTGGTAGAGCACCTTCTGGAATGGGCTCAACTCAACCTTCGCTCGCTGAGAGCGGTGCATATACCGGGCAAACTGAATCAAGGAGCGGACATGTTATCAAGGAGCAATGTTCCCTCAGAGGAGTGGATGCTCCATCCGCAGACGGTTCAGAGAATCTGGGAGATCTTCGGC
>NW_015634028.1:1168889-1221647 GCF_001515625.1 Sinocyclocheilus rhinocerous | reverse complement strand
GAGCACCTTCTGGAATGGGCTCAACTCAACCTTCGCTCGCTGAGAGCGGTGCATATACCGGGCAAACTGAATCAAGGAGCGGACATGTTATCAAGGAGCAATGTTCCCTCAGAGGAGTGGATGCTCCATCCGCAGACGGTTCAGAGAATCTGGGAGATCTTCGGCGAGGCTGAGGTAGACCTCTTCGCCTCAGAAGACAACTCTCACTGCCCAATTTATTATTCAAAGACCAGGGACGCCACGATTGGCCCAACCTCCTTCTTTATGCATTTCCCCCAATCGCCATGATCCCACAGGTAATCAGGCAAATCAGGGAACAGAGACACAAGGTTCTCCTGGTGGCCTCTCTCTGGAAGAACCAACTGTGGCTATCAGAGCTGACTCAGCTGTTGGTAGCGGCCCCTTGGCCCATTCCGTTGAGACGAGATCTCCTCTCTCAAGCGGACGGGACAATATGGCATCTTCGGCCCGATTTGTGGGTCCTACACGGGAACCTTCAAGCCTCCCAGAGCGAGTTTTAAACACGATTTCGGAGGCTAGAGCCCCGTCTACGAGATGCCTCTATGCTCTTAAGTGGTCTATTTTCTCCGCTTGGTTCCTAAACCGTGGTGAAGACCCTTCTACCTCCATTCTATCAGTGGTGTTGTCATTACTGCAAGAGCTGCTGGATAAGGGACGCTCCCCATCCACTCTCAAGGTTTATGTAGTGGCTATAGCGGCCTCTCATGCCCCTATTGTGGGCCAATCGGTGGGAAGGAACAGCGCGGTTGTCCGCTTCTTGAGGGGTGCCAGGAGGCGGAATCCGCCTCATCCCCTCACTGTCCATTCATGGGATCTGCCCACTGTGCTGAGGGCCCTGAAGGGCCCCCCTTTTGAGCAGCTACAGTCTACCAACCTTCGGTCACTGTCACTGAAGACTGCTCTGCTTCTGGCACTAGCATTGGTAAAGCGAATAAGGAGAACTTCAGACGCTTTCCATTAGCCCTGCCTGCCTGGAATTTGGGCCTAATGACTCTAAGGTCATCCTGAAACCAAGGCATGGTTACGTACCCAAGGTGCTCTCCACTCCATTCAGAGCACAGGTCATTGCGCTCTCTGCGCTTCCTCCCTCTGAAGTGGACAGAGAGTTATCCCTGCTCTGCCCCGTCAGAGCTCTAAGAATTTACATTGAGCCTTCTGCCCCCTTCAGACGGTCGGAACAACTCTTTGTTAGCTTCGTTAACTGCACCAAAGGGCATCCGGTCATGAAGCAAAGACTCTCTAGCTGGATAGTAGACGCAATCACGCTAGCGTAATCTTCCTTGGGCCTACAATGTCCCATCGGAGTACAGGCCCATTCCACCAGAGGCATCGCCTCGTCTTGGGCATGGTCTAGCAGTGTGTCCATTGCGGACATTTGTGAGGCGGCCGGCTGGGCCTCGCCGTCCATATTTGCTAGGTTTTATAACCTGGAAGTCCCGGCCTTGCAGGCCTGGACCACAAAACCAGTCTTAAGTCGCTGGGGTATATTTTTAGCAATAGCCTAAAAAACATTGTATGGGCCTTGCAGGTCAGGGTCCTTTCCGCTTGAAGTGACACGCGCTGCGTAAACAGATCTGGCGGAGAGCCCTTGACCGTATCACGCTCAAGCTCTCTGGTATTAGTTTACTTGTCAGCTCTCGACCCCTGGGGAGCTGAAGTTGCATGAGTACTCTGGAACGATTAACCAGGCCGGGTGTGACCTCAGGGAGTTCAGCCCGTTTTAGACGTGGGTTATTGTTAACTTCCCTATGGGCATTGCTTGCTTATGGAAGTTATAATACTTATATAGTCGTTCCTCTACCTTAGCACGGCGTGAATGTACTGTGTTCCCATAGCATTTTTAGCAGACGCAGTACGAGTGAAGTATCGATAGGAACGTACTCGGTTACTAACGTAACCTCGGTTCCCTGAGATATGGGGACTGCGTTGCTAGCCGTGCTATGTAGCCGCACGACTCAGTCGTCGCTTCAGTCGAAGTAACCTGAGAATCCTGTGGCGAACGCCCGCTTATATAGCCAGATGACCACGCCCATTCTGGCAGGCTCTGGCGGCCTTTGTCGCCATAGGTTCGTTGGTTCGTTTTTCTTTATACACTGCACGAACCAATGGTCGTGCAGTTTCACTGAGTGATTGAAAAAGGTTTCAGTTCAGGAGAAAAAAGTCTTTTTCCCATAGCGTCTTTAGCAGAGGCAGTACTCGTTCCCGTATCTCAGGGAACCGAGGTTACGTTAGTAACCGAGTATGTTATCAGGACATTCCATCAATTACACACAAAATATAAGGCAGTGTCCATATAAATGCAGGTGTATATTCCAAATATTTTAAGACCAAATGAATATGAAAATAAATAAAAAAATTAAAAAGCTGAAAATTGTACATCAAAATACATTTTAAGAAAAAAAAGGTGGTAACACTTTCTATGAAGCCAGTATTTACAATACATTATAAGGGTGTTCTTAAGGCATTATAATGAATGCATAATGCATTATAAAAAACCTTATTATATTTTGTATCATCTCATAAATAATCATAACAACCATTATAATACATTGTAATACTTACGCATTTGTGGTTATAACTTTTAAGAGTATGATAATTTATAACACACAATTAATACCACATTAAATCCATTTAATTTATAATGTATTATCTCATATCGTGACATTGTTTATTTAAGATCTGCACAGTATCTTACTACATCTTGGGAGAGGTTAGGAGTGGTTGAGTGTTTTTGAGTGTTTCCTCTGAGGTTAATGTTAATTTTGCTGTTCGCTAGTTTAAGATCAGTTGTAATACTTTCAAATGAAAAAAAAATAATAATAAATGCAATGTGCGTGTTTTTTTTTTGTTTTTTTTTGATGGTCCCCTTAGTCTATTGACTATAAGCAACTTTGCAACTACATGACAATTAACTCTCATTTAGAGTATTAGTAGACTTAGGTTAAGGTTAGGGTTGGTAAAATAAGTTGACGTACTTGCAAAGTTGCTTATAGTCAGTTGGATGTCTGTTGGGGAACCATCAAAATAAAGTGTCAGCAGATATTTAGCAGACATACTACTAATACTCCAATGACTGCTAGTTGACATGTAGTTGCAAAGTTATTTATCAGTTGTCTAAAAGGTACCATCAAAATAACCATACTGATATTACAATAAATATAGTTAGAATCAAATGTGAACACATTCATCTGATCTGATATCTGATTTTATACCTGTTTGAGAAAATTATTATTATTATTATTATTATTAAGTGGTCTTTGTCTGCTTTAAGTAAAGTGAAGTTACTTTAGTTAATGCAGACAAAGACCACTTATAAATAATAAGACCACATTATAAAGCCTTTTGGATGTTTTCATGAAGACTTTGTATTTGCCATTTTACAGTAGAAACTAAACAGATGTACTAAGTTATCTTGCAGATCTTAAACAATGGCAAGTTATTAGACTTATAATACATTAAAACTAGGGTTGGGTATCGTTTGTTTGTTTTTTCTATACCGGTGCCAAATCGATACTTTTAAAACAGTTCCGGTGCCTAAACGGTGCCTGAACCGATACTTATTAAAAAATAAATAAATAAAAATTCCCCAAAAAATGATGGATTGGCCACTAGCACTATAAACACATGATGTCTGTTACATTCATACTGGACGCCAGAGGGCGCCCTCGCACAGAAAATCCACATATCCAATCATAGAAGTAGCGGAACTCATGACCCTGCAGGAAATCCCTAATATGGACAAAGGCATTGCTATTATAGCTGTAACTGAGTAAACAGAATATATAAACGTTTTGAATGATAAAACAAAAACAAACACTCGACTGCGACAATATCGTTTATCTGTGTTATTTAAGCCATCTCTGGTATTTTCATAATAATTAAGTATATTTATAATCCATTGCTAATCGATGTATTCTTTTTAAAGTAGCCTATGGAACATATTTTCTGCCTCATTCTGTGACAAGAAGCCACATCAGATCACAAAAGGAAGCATTTGACTGGTGTTGTGGAGTAAAAAGGTTATAATGTTCTCTTTTGTTGGACAACAGGTTTAGAAATGTGAATACAAGGGAAGTTTAGCTTTAGGCATTTTAATTTAAGCATGTTTAGCTTAGTTAACGGAAGGCTACCTGCTGCCATCAGAGCAAGTGTAATAACTGCATTCACGCGCTCGGATGCTCTCATTTCCCGAGTTGTGCTTTTAAGTCGGAATGTGAAAACAACATGGACACTCAAAGATTTGTTGGATTTGTATTATTAGAGCTTTCCAACTTGAGTTCCCATGCATTTTCTCAGTCGGGAACTTATTTTTCACATGCGGTGCCGGTGATGATGCTTCTTATGTCCGTTTCGAAGAACCAGAGGACAAATATTTCGATCGATCGCTCAGGCATGGCACCGAAATGAGGCACCGAAATCTGCGTTCTGATTCGGTTCTAGTAGATACCGGTTACATAGTTACCAGTGCCATATTGGTACCGAGTTTCGGAACCCAACCCTAATTATAAATATGGGAAATATAATTCTTTGTAGCTTAAGTGGATACAACATGTACATTGTGTGTTACTCTTAATAGCTATAACCACAAATAAGTATTATAATACATTAAAACTGTTCTTATGATTATTTATGAGATGATACAACATATTATAAGGTTTTTTATAATGCATTATTAATTCATTATAATGTCTTATGAATACCATTATAATGTTTTATAAATATGGGCTTCATAGAAAGTGTTACTAAAAAGGATTTTTTAAGAAAATACATTCATGTGGAATAAAATGTGAAAGCATAACAAGTGAAAGTCTAAGAAACATCAGTAAATTTCAATAATAGGACTTGCTGCTGGGCTTGAGCTGATGGTGCCTGAAATATTATTGGTCATTTATTGAAAAAAAAAAAAAGACTAACAATAACAACTGTAACATACACTATTGTTGTCATTACAGTTGTATGAAAGGAGAGGAAAAAGGTGCCTGACATGTAAATAAAAATCCATCCTGTCATCTCTGTATTTTTTTTAGATGACATTTAGACTATTTATACTTTTCAAACTCTAATTCATTCTTAATTGAATAAAATTAACTCCCATCCTATATTTCTTTCTCATTGTTTAGCCTGTTTCACTCGGAAATACTGTACAACAGATTACTGAAGTAAAATAGGTTGTGAATGGCAATATACACTGGCTTCAGTAGTGTTTGCTCTGTAGATTCATCTGCAATGACAAATCTAGATCTGACTTTACGTAATCTACTGTGTTGCTCTCAAGAGATGAGCAAAATGCGACTCTGCCTAATGTGTCTCATCAAAAACTTCCTTTGATAATATACAGACCCATACTTCAGCAGAGCTGCAGGATGTCTTCCCATTTTTGTTATGACACCATCATGATATAAATTCACTCCCATGTCCTTTTTTAGCACAGCAGGACAGAAACTACTGTATATAAACTGAACATTATTAACATTAGGAAGGAACATCTAAAGAATTATTTGTTACTCCTTCAATCAGTCTATTGATTCCAGTACCTTCAAACCAAACACTTTTTTTTATTGGAGTGGTTTTCTTTTCCATTTAAGTAAAGCTGAAGAAGAGAGAAGAGATTTGTATGTGGGGTGTCACTGGGATAGGTAGAGCGAGACAGAATAAATGAGGTTGTAGATCAAGTGAGGTCGGAGAAAAGGAGTGAAAAGAGCATTCCTTTTCTCTTTTCCTTGGACGAAGGCTTTTCCGGGGCTCTGACAGGCATAGCATAACAATGGGACAGAAATAGCAAGTGTCTTTCCAAGAGGATCACCTCACAAGGAGCCACTCCAACCAGCAAAATGTTCATGAACCCATATGTTTATCTGCAATCGATTAAAGTGCTCTTTAGAGGTGTTCGAACACAATCAATCAATAGTACTGAAGACCCAAACATAAAAGCTACAGTTTTGACCAGGGGACAATATAGGCATTCATGTGATAGTCATCAAGTAATCCATGACCAAGAATGCCAGAGAAATTAATATCAATTTGTTATAAGCCTGATTTTAGACTTTTACATCTAACACAGATTAGATATAAGAGGTTGTAAGAGTTGTTATTTATTTTTTTTGTAAGAATTTATTTATTTATTTATTTTTATTTTTTTCAGAGACCATGAAAACATCATGGGTTATGTGTAATCACTATAACAAATCCAAGCTATCAGGTGAGAAACCCAAAACCAGAACAATGTCTGGCAAATGTTAAATTGTGTAAATATGCATATATTTGAGCAATTATATTGGTTGTGTCTACAAACCTGAGCTAACTATTGCCATAAGCAACTATCCGCAAACAACACCTTAACTGAAATGGACAGCCCAGGAACATTGGAAAAATGTGCCTGTGATATATTTTATATATATATATATATATATATATATATATATTCTGGAGAGACCTAAAAATGGCTGTCCACCAACGTTTACCATCCAACCTGACAGAACTGGAGTGGATCTGCAAGAGGGAATGGCAGAGGATCCCCAAATCCATGTGTGAAAAACTTGTTGCATCTTTCCCAATAAGACTCATGGCTGTATTAGATCAAATGGGTGCTTCTACTAAATACTGAGCAGAGGGTCTGAATACTTAGGACCATGTTATATTTCAGTTTTTCTTTTTTAATATATCTGCAAAAATGTCAACAATTCTGTGTTTTTCTGTCAATATGGGGTGCTGTGTGTACATTAATGAGGAAAAAAAATTAACTTAAATGATTTTAGCAAATGGCTGCAATATAACAAAGAGTGAAAAATTTAAGGGGGTCTGAATACTTTCCGTACCCACTGTATACTTTGCTTCTTGCACATTTCAACACTTTTAAAGTGAAATGTCCAGTGAGTGGCACTAAAAGCGCTTTCAGTTTTATCTGAAACAGATGAACATGAATCTGGTGACATTTTATTACGTTGGTTGTCTTATGTATCGTGGCACATCACAAAGCTAATGTAAGAGATAAAAATGCATTTGCGGAAGCAATGGTGTTTTAGCTTGTTTCTCTAAGACTTTATCGCAACTTGTATTTCATGGGACTCGTACATGAATACTCTTCATTGCAAATGCAGCACTGTACCAGGTGAGCAAACAAGCATGTTTACTACATCAGTAAAGCCATACATATGGAGTTGTGATTATGTAATTAACATATCTAACTGTATTAGTTTAGAATTCACAAGATACATTCATCCATCCATTTTCCAAGACATTTGCATAGGGCCAACAATGAGAACATGTATTTCATGTAGAATCAATAGCTGGTTACACTACCAACCAAATGCTTGCCGTTATTTATGGCTGTTTTACATTTCTATTGAGGAACTTAGAATTGCTTCAGCTCAGTGATATTTGTAGGCTTTCAAGCATGAACATTTCAGGTTCTGCAATAGCATTTCAATAGGGTTTACGTCTAGACTTTTGTTAGGACAGGTGTCCTGGAAGAGTCCCTGATGCTGAGCAGAATTCATTGTTCCTTCAGTGAAGGCTTCCAAGTTCTGTTGCAGCAAAACATGCCTAAAATATCACCATCATGCATGCTCAACCTTAATTTCTACCCCCAAAAAAAATCCACTTTTTTGATTCAGCTGTCCATAAGACTTTTTTTTTTATTATTCTTGACGATCATCCCGGTACTACAAATGTGAAACGAACTTTTGTGTTTTTTAATGTGAGGAATGGTTTCTGCCTTGCTACTCTATTGTCTGTAAATTGTGTATGTTTGTAAGTGTGTTCATTATTGTAATTTTTTTTTGCCGGATAGAGATCATAAAAGGTTGTTGCTTTTTGGCGAATTACTGATTGTTCAGATGTGTTCAATGCAGGTGGGCTAATTGCAACATTTATGACTGTAAAACCCCATGAGCCTGTCCCTGAACTCTGTACAGAACAAATCATTTATACAACAGAACAACATCAGCTGCACTGCTAAGCCAATTATTTATCTTTCTCTCTTTCTGTGTATGACAGATCCTTGAAAGATATTTTTCCTCACCAAACAGGGTTCACATGGGGTTATGCACCACTCCACACCCTCAAATAATTTATCACCATTCAGCCCAGCCATGGCAAATCCCTAAAGACACAATAACCCAGCCCTTTTCATTTAAGAAATGACACACACACACAAAACACACAACACAACACAACACACTGCTCTGCTCAGGTGTCTCCATTGTTATGTCAGTTAGGGCCTGTTAATTATTCAGCATGGCCAGCTGTTTTAGGGTCTGGGACACCACAGACTGTCTAAAACAACAATTGGGGTTGAAGCTAAATGTGTTAGAAAAAAAAAAAGATTTAAATAGTATGTAGTCAGTCTGTAATATGAAATACTGTAAATCCAATATCCAGTGACAGTAAGCCGTACCAAATTAAACAAGTTTCACTTAAATATTACTGAAAGATCATTAAAATTAAGTATTTATTCATCCATCCATCCATCCATCTTTCCTTTCTTTCTTTTTTAATATTGACCTGGATACAGCGCGCCGATTCGCTAAAATGGACTTATCGGCTTCTATTTAAAAACAACAAGGGGAGCTTGTCGGCTTCTGCAGTAAAACGTGAACTCGCGACAGTAGCCCCTCACTGCAGAACAAAGATCCAGGGGGCGTGGTTGGATCCACATCTAGGGGGTGGAGATGGTAGGTTTAGGGGTGGAGATGGGTGGGTTTAGGGATCAGGGGCTGGAGACGGGTAGGTTTAGGTATATGTAAGGTGGGAGGAGTTGAATCTGGATCCAACCTCGCTCCCTGGATCTTGAGTTCTGCAGTGAGGACCATCTCACTCGTGGTACCTTGAAAGTGGACAAAACCGGCTTTTTTGACAAAACGTGTTTAGGGTTCAGATCGCGCTATATGTGGAGAATAATGCACGAATGCATGAAATTTATACTTCATTTGGTTGGTTTTATGTTGTTTAAGTTAGCGTTAAGACAAGAAATGTGACTGTTTGTACAATTAAATTTGATTATTAAATTCGTTTTTAAAAGAGGTAAATGATTTACATGGAAATGAATCAGATTCAGTCAGATGATCAGTTTTCACCCAGATGGGTGCATCTTACCCACTGACTTGGATCAACTTTCCCTAACCTGGGGCAAATTGAGACACTGGAACACTTTTTTATTAGAAGCCATGTTTTTAGAACCCTTTGTCATAGATACATTTTGATCGTTTAAAATAATAATAAATCCTGAAAATTAGATACTTTCATTGTACTTCTGCCTAATTTTCCCTTATCTTGAAGACTACATAAGTAAAAAAAAAAAAAAGGCTCATCTTACCCCACTCTTCCCTACTAATTTCAACTGGTTTCTAAACTTAAATGGATTGAGGAAATCGGTTTCCTCAAATGAAATGATTTATCCTAGCTGATTAGGTTTTACAGTGTATGCACTCAAGGGTCACTAGCTCATTTCAGCATATCCATAGTTCAGGCTATGGTTTTGCTAGCACAATGTGGTACATTGCGCCTATTGGTTTCATCATTTATATAACTCCTTATCACTGGTTGCAGAACAGCTGAGCAAAGCTCAAAGCTTACAGTCTGTATTTATGAAAGTCTTTATCAGACTGATCTCAGTGCAGGGCTAAATTTACACTCTGCATTTAGGAGGATTTTGATTATTCTTTATGAAGGGAAGGGATTTTGCTGCGGGCTGCATCCTTCCACAAAAGCATCAATATCCTTCACAGAGAAAATAAGCGGGAAATCCTCCACATTAAATGATAATGTTGGACAGGGACACAAAATGCTGGGATATGTTTAATGGAAAATACAAACAAACAGCATGGATGCAGACACATTCATGCATGATTGTGCTGAGAAGGACACAATATTATAATCCAAGAAAAGAAACACATGGATAAAAGATGTTTGTTTTCAATAGAACCCAGAGCCTATCACAGAGCCAATAAGCTGAAGAACCTTAGACTCTTTTTCACTGTATTTATAACTTTCGTACCAGATTACTTTTCTTCTTAATTATCTTTACACGAAGGTCAGTGCTCTCAAAACAATTAACACAGCCATCTGAACTGACTCTTAATTTAGTAAAACATTATTAATTCATAAAAATGTCTGTATTCTTTACAGCTAGATATATTATAGTTTCTTTTTTCTTTTTTCTAATCGCTAGGACCAATTTATCAATACTTAGGTCACTTAAAAAAATAAAAAATAAAACAGTGAGTACAACAGCAGTATTTTTGGACAAAAATGTGCATCATGTATCATTGTTTGGCATTAAAAAATGCTTTTAGTGACTACTAAATTACATGAATACTTTTCTTACAATCACTGGCAAAACTCGATGTACCTACAGGCAGAGGCGGACAGTAACTAAGTACATTTACTTGAGTATTGTACTTTTACTTAAGTAAAAATCTGTCTTTACAACTTTTACTTGTAATGGAGTAATATTTGACCAGCAGTATCTGTACTTTCACTCAAGTAATGGAGTTGAGTACTTTGTCCGCCTCTGCCTACAGGCCAGTTTGCACATTTTACATACACTTTTCAAAACTGGTCCACTAATCCAAAACTGAATGAGACAGCAATTTGCTACATTTCAATAAATTCCAAATATAAAAAAAAAAATGAAATACTATC
The DNA here is from genome assembly GCF_001515625.1 of Sinocyclocheilus rhinocerous. Taxonomy (NCBI): domain Eukaryota; kingdom Metazoa; phylum Chordata; class Actinopteri; order Cypriniformes; family Cyprinidae; genus Sinocyclocheilus; species Sinocyclocheilus rhinocerous. Next base: position 1,210,985 of record NW_015634028.1, on the reverse strand, counting down.
AAAACAATTATAAGGTGCAGCAGTAAATGAAGTGCAAAATTCAAAACAAAGGTAAAACATCTGTACAAAAATAAATAAATACAAATCTATACAGAAAATTCCTTAATTTTAATTGCTGCTTGATTCTGTATATTAAAAATTTTGTAAAGCTATAATATACGTTGACTTGTGAAATTAAATCAGTTACAATGAGTCGTTCTTCTCAGAAGTGCTTATTAACCTGCACTTGTGATTTCGGCTAGCTTTTGTAAAAATTGTGCATCAGAAAGACCATGAGTTGTCTGTGGACATTGCAGCTGAGGATGAGACTATTAAAACACTATAAACCTCTGGAATCTAAAATTACACACACACGTCCAAGGCAGTTCACACACAGATGAAGGTATGCAAATTCAGATTCACTAATAAAGTCATACATTTTAAACATTCAAACCTTTTGGTGCACAGTTGTACATCTGTTAATCGTTTTGCTGTGTGAAACTTATTTTATCAGAATCAGATCAGAAAGAGCTTTATTGCCAAGTGTGTTTACACACACAAGAGAATATGAATATGTACTTTTTAATGAATATGCACTTTTTTAATTTTGTGCATGTGAATTGATTTTGCAAATATACATATTTTTTCGTGCATGTGATTTTTTTATTCATCCATTCATTCATTTTTATTTATTTGATTTGATTTGATTTTATCATTTATTTTCTTTTTTTTTGTGCACGCGAATTAGGTTTTATACATGTGAATTTGGCCCTCTCTCTCTCTCTCTCTCTCTGTGTCTCTCTCTCTCTCTCTCTCTCTCTCTGTCTGTCTCCGAGTGTTTGTTTACATGTTCTGAATCTAATTAGCTGTGTAACAGTCAACAGTATTTCAACTGAGCTGATCTGTTATGAACATATTGAGAGAGATGTTGGTGTATAAATAACAAACTTTGAAACTAATAGAATTAGAGTTTTTCTTCAATGGAAAAGGAAATCAAATACCACCAAAATATCAAGGCGAATAGAAAAGAGTACAATGTGGTCAAGTTTAACAAACCTTGTACTGTTTCTGGCTGTGTGTAGCACCTGCATTTCCATAATGAGAATGAGTTGCGGTTTATTGCAGATTATTTTTAATAAAATACTTGATAATTTCAGCCTGTCAACAGTTTGAATTGAACATTTGCACTAAAGCAGTTATTAAAGGATGAATGAAAAAGTCTTGACTAACTTTAAGTGGACCCCAGCTGGACAAAAATAAAATGAGGAATAACATCAAATGTGTTTACACTAAGCCTTAACTAGTAACCTGCAGTGACAATTTAGCTAGCAATACAACTGTAGGCAGCTCAACTTCAAAAATGACAGTCACAGAAAGGTGTTCTTGTAAATTCCTTGAACTTTACACAACTTATATTTTAAAAAAACTTAATTTCACTGGGAAGTCTTTAGTATAGGATTTATCAGTGACAGCCTTCAAGGTCTGGACAGATCATTTTTCATGACATTTAAAATAGTTTGTGTAGTTTTATTTTAAAGCTTCAGACTACTGGAGAGATACTGCATTCACTGACAAAATCTCTCAAATCACCATGACAAGCACAAAAAATCTACCTCTGAAGTTTTTTATTGTTGTGTCAGACCTATTCAGGAATATTTGCTGAGTGAACTAGGAGCTCTCAAAATAGACCTCTCCTTAAAAAAACAAAGGATCCCATGGATCACACCAATGTTAATAGTGGCTGAAATATATTTTTCAGCATTCAATGCTAATGCCTAGAGAGCAGATATTAGCTTGGCTGATGTATATTTGTGGTACAGACTAATATATATCACTATTTTGAGATACACATACTGTATACCGTGCGCTGAAATTAAGTGGACATTTTATTGCACAATATTTACTCAAAAAAATAAACTAAAAATATTTAAAAACTTACATTTGGAAATGACACAAGGAGGAACTAACACATCTGTTAATCTGCCAAGTGGGCAGAGTTATTAATACTCAATATTTGTCCATTTTGAAATAACTTATTTCTTTTAAGGTTATTCTGTTCAGACTGTAGAAAAGTGCTTTGCACACACTTTTCAGGGCTCCATAATAATCATACGTTCAAAGGCTGCATGGAAACACAAAGGGGGGGGGGATTCAAAGTGGGTTGCCATAGAAACAGTTTTACAGCCACCAGAAAACTGGAGAGTCTTGGGATTCGGTTATTAACGTTGTATTGTGCTCATGCCACATGAGTGTCCAGCAGAAATGCTGGAAAGAAAGTGATGTCTGAGATGTTGTGGATTAGACTTCTATGACTTCTTATTTCATAGTAGGTTGAATAATATTTACAAGTCCAGACTTGCTTTTGAGCAGTAAGGTTCAATTATGGAATTTCCTCTTCACATCTATTTCTAATTACAAATAACTACTACTTTCACTATATTGCTTTTTTGTTTTTTGTATTAATCTATGTGTACTGTACTTGTCTACCAGAAACTATGCTTCTAAAACAGAGGGAGAGTTGTAGTTCCATCCATGCAACCTTGCAATGCTGTAATGACAAATGTTATGGCTTCTGGAAACATCAAATTGGTAAACTGTTGGTAATGATGGAACTTGTGAGTTTGGGACGGGACTGTCTGTTGAACCAGAAATTGGGTTAAAGGCCCTTTTAACTGCCTTTACTATCTTCGTACAGTAAGATGCAGATTTTTGTTATGTGTTTATGCCCACTGTGTAATATGTCTAAAGCCAAATTACCAAGTCTTGGAGGAAGATAATGAAAAAAAAAATCTGGAAAAGAGTAGTTGCACTAATATATTATGCTAACATGTACAGTAGGCAGTATCATTACTGGCATGTTTTAGTCACCAACTGAGTTTTTTTTTGTTTTTTTTTTGATAACGTTAAATCAAAATCTCATATCTGACCAACCATATATGTCCATCTCCAAACATCCAACAGGACTGTTTTATGCTTGATCATATTCCAAAATAAAACTTATGCTATTAATAAACAGAATGTGGTTTTAAAAACCGATAACCACTTGTGTTAAAAAAGAGCTTTAAAAAAAGATGATAAGATTTTCAAAATGTTGCTTTTTTAGGGATACACACTGACACTGTAACCTCCCCAAACAGCATGTTTACAATTATACTTCATTGCTGATCAATATAACACAATAAATTATGTGCACTTCAAGGCCAGTGAGATACCCCATGCCTTCTATTTTAGTAACTCACCTTAACAAGATGTGGTATCTTTCTAAATGAAGAAATAGTACAATGTCCCCTTTTCTAGTGCATACACTGTTTTTTTTAAAGGAATAAATCACCCAAAAATGTAAACTTGCTCAAAATGTACTCACCCTCAGTCCATCCAAGATGTAGATGACTTTGTTTCTTCATCAGAACAGATTTTGAGAAATGTAGCACTTGCTCACCAATGGATCCTCTGGTTGCCGTCAGAATGAGAGTCCAAACAGCTAATAAAATCTAGTATACTATCTGTTTATTAGTACTTATAAAGCACATATTAATGTTTTATTCTGCATTATCATATTTTAGATCCCTTAATCCTACCAATACTTAAAATTAACAACTACCTTACTAACTATTAATAAGCAGCAAGTTATGAGTTTACTGAGGCAAAATCATAGTTAATAGTGAGTTAATAGTGAGAATTCCCAAAAGTGTGAGCGTTTTAACTTTAAACTGTCTCTTCTGGCCAAAATATCAGCCCTTAATTCAGAATAATGCTTCCTCCAGTGAAGTCCATCCCCTGTTGTCTTCTCACATTAAAATCTACTGGTTATTTGTTTAGAACATTTTTGCACTGTTTCTTGTAAACTGCTTGCTCTGTGCATATTTCTCTCCGGATTCAGGCAAGATGACTTTTCAATTTAAATTTGAAGTTAAAAACTGTTGAAGTTAAATACATATTTGGTTATTACAAACATGCAGCTGTCCGGTTCACACAATTTTGATGTGTGAACCGGAAATGTGTGAAAAGTGGTGTGGATTACTTGTGGATTATTATGATGTTTTTATCAGCTGGACTCTCATACTGACGGCACCCATTCACTGCAGAGGATCCACTGATGAGCAAGTGATGTAATGCTACATTTCTCCAAATCTGTTCTGATGAAGAAACAAACTCATCTACATCTTGGATGACTTGAGTGTCAGTAAATAGTCAGCAAATTCTTAAACTAAAACCATTCTTTTTAACTTTCAAAGGACAGACTTAGCATCAAAATGTACTTATCACGGCAACCCAGGCTTAAGACAATGTATGATTAAAAATAGCAGATAGGATAACTTACCGGTCGTTTCAACAATGCCCTCCAAAATCACAACTATTTCGAACTGTTCAGTCTGCATGGATCCCTGTGAGAGCTCATAGAAGGGGCTCTTGGTGTCAATCACATGACAGATTGTAAGTGGTGACACAAGAAAGAGTTGGTCCGCTCCAGTGCTAAAGCCCACATCCAGCTCCAGCTGATCCAGGGGGAGGAACTCGCCCTCGGGTGTCTGTCGGGACTGCAGAAGCGAAAAGAGCGGAGATGGGGCGTAAAAATTGCTTTAGACTCTGTACGGTGAATTGAGCTGTGAGGATAGACAGTCAGGCATCAAAGGACAGACAGGTAGGACATCAAATTAAAGCTCAAAGTATGCAATAAAGAAATCTAGCAATGGCTGTCTTGATTCTGTGTAGGCCTATATTTAAGTAAATATAGGCCTACACAGAATTAAGGCAGCCATTGGGCTTGAGAATCTGTTTTCTGATTAACTTTTCAACAGTTTCTTATGCTGTTATAATTGACATCTTTAACATTTAAATGAAATACAGAGTTCTGGCATGAAACTCTAGATGGCGCAGTCCGATAGGTCTAGCTCAATCTGACCTGGTGACATCATTGTCACATGGCAGCTGATTGGTTCTCTCCTGTATCGGTAGCCAATGAGCTCGCTGCTCAATATTCAAATACCTGGCTTTTGTTTGCTGTAGCAGTTGGCAGCGCACTTCAGAAACCCTCCACCTTCCCCAGCTCCACCTGTATAGATCTGCTACGGGGTGATTCATGTATGCTATATGGGGGTTATTCATATGTGTTATGTGCAGCAGCAGTATTTCTTACATGCTCACAGCAGCATTTTGTAGATTATTGGCAGTAGCAAGTCTCTGTACTTGCTCTGCCGCAGCAGCAGCAGCATAGCAGATCTATTCCGCCAAGACCAAATACATTAACATTGTCATGTACATTAGCATGCCAATCCCTCCGAGAGTTTTCATGACAGAAATAAGGTTATTTCTCGCTCTCTTTTATTTTAACTATTTTTAATGAAATGACAGAATGTCATGATTCACAACCAAGCACTAGCTGAGTCTGTCAATGAACCGAGGGCAGGATAACACTTTCCATTACAGTGCCCATGTTACACATATTTTATGTAAATATTCAACAGTAATAATATTAACAAAGTTAAGCAGCTGTAGAAAGCAATGGTAGGTATGGATGTTTTGAAATATATGCCCCCCAAAATTAAAAATATGTCATCATTTACTCACACTCATGTCGTTGCAAACCTGTACGACTGTTTTCCCTCTATGGAACATAATAGAAGGTATTTTGAAGAATGTTAGCAACCAAACAGTTTTGGTTCCTATTGACTTCCATAGTATAGGCAAAAAAAAAAAAAAACAATGGAAGACAACGGGTACCAAAACTGTTTGATTACCAGCATTCTTCAAAATATCTTTTGTTATGTTTCACGGAAGATAGTCACACAGGTTTCAAGTTACAGGACCTAAATTAAGCTGAATAATAGCACTATTGTCTTTTTTAGAGATGCTTTACAGCTGAATTGTATTCATTTTGTAACTGAAGAACTTTACAACATTAATACTATTATTTTCTTGCTTATTACTGTGAAGTTGCTTTGAAACATTCTGTATTGTATAAAGTGTTATATAAATAAATTGACTTGACAGGTTTAGAACATCATGAGGGTAATTAAATGATGACAGAATTTTAATTTTGGGGTGAACTATCCCTTTAAAATTTTTCAACAATACTAACGTAAACATGTATAGAAAACAAAAGATTTGTTACAGTACATTGTCCATATTACACCTATTAGTACATCTGTAAACCAAACCCTCATCCTAACCATACAGTAAGTACATGTAGTTAATTAATATTACCCAGTACTGTAACAAGGACACTTGAAAAATTTAGTGTAACCCATAAACTCTATAAGTGGACAAAAGGCAGACCCTTACCTTGAGCAATTTACACCGGATCTGGGCTGAAACCATGTGGCTGTTGCGCAGATTTCCCACCCTGAACATCAGTGTGAGTTTGCCGTCGCGCATGGAGATGGCTGCGTTTTCACTAAACATCAGAGTCTCTGCCCTCTTCTTGGGTTGAGACATCTTGATAAACATGCAGCCTATTAAAAAGGCATCCACTATGGAGCCCAAGATGGACTGAAACAGGAAGAGAATGATTCCTTCTGGACATTTATCAGTGATGTATCTGTGGCCATATCCTATAGTGGCCTCTGTCTCAATGAAGAACAGGAAAGCAGAGGGAAAGTTATAGACGTTGGCCACGCATGGTGTGTACTTCTCATCGTGGGGTCGGTACAGGTCGCCTCTGATGTATGCGATGACCCACCACATCAAAGCCATGAATAACCAGGCTACTGTGTATGTGAGGATGAAGATGAAGAGGTTCCATCGCCATTTGAGGTCTACTAAAGTTGTGAATAAGTCTGAGAGATATCTGCTGGTCTCCCCACCCAGGTTTCCATGCTGGACGTTACATCGTCCATTCTTGTCGACAAATCGCTGTCGTTTCCTCCTCTTGTCTTTCTGATGGCTGGAAGATGTGGTGGTCACTACCTGATAGTCGCTTCCAAATTTTTTACGAAGAGCAGACATTTTATCCTGCAGAGACAGAAGTGAAGCTAACTTGACTGTCTGATATTTTAGCAGTGTATTAGACCTGTCATGACCTTTTCACTGAATGAAGATTTTATAAGTGAAAACAAAAGCATAAAAAAGACCAATGCTGGTTGTCATATGAATACGTTGTCACGTAGGCTTTATCTCAGTAATTAATGTAGCAACTTTTACTCAGAACTCAAATAAAAAATTTTCTCAAATAAAAAATTTTTTCTCTTGCTTTTTTTAAAAAAAAGAAAAAATTCCTAAATCATTACATTTTTGTAATTGCTGGTGGTTAAACAAGTTAACACAAAACACACTGGCTACATTTCAACAAAAGTCAACATTACAATGTAGATTTTAACTGAAAGGCTGATATGTCAGTTTTCACGTGTTTTATAGTAATATTAGATGAATAATTAGAATTTTGCCAACACAGTTGCTTTATAGGTTACACTTCATTTTAAGATGTCCCTGATATAGTGTAATTACACAAATAAGCAGTGCGTAAAAGATTACCAAACAAACTGTACTTACTAAAGGTTTAGGGTCAGGTTTGAGATTAATTGCTTTTAATTATGCATAATTTACATTTGTTACTATAGTAAGTATGAGCAAGGAGGACACTGTGAAATAAAGTGTTACAGTTTTAAATTGTGTTGGCTTTTTCCTCATTGGCATTTTTATTAATTTCCTTTGCTCAGTAATTACTTCATTGTGTACATTTTGCTGTAACACCATTAAGATTTTGTGGAAGATAGCTTTTGTACTTAAGACAAAGTGAAAGTTAAAGTGTTAATGGACAGCAGATTCTATGGTTATAGCTGTTATTAATGTACTGTATCTTGGCCAGTAACCGTGAAAATGTTCAATAGCTTTTTCTTTTTTTTTGTTCTTTTTTTTTTTGTAGTCAACACATATTGACTTTCAAAACTCAACCTACAGTACCCTGAGAAATAGTCAGCAAAAAATTGTGACGATATCCCCGGTCTAATGAAAATATAAAGAATAAGAAGAGAAGACAATAGTCTTACCTATATTTCACCATACGGGGATTTTTCCTCTGTTCTCATTACCTGCGTTCTTTCATTTCAGAATAAAGCGTAGTTTAAAGGAAAACAATCGTTCATTAGTTTTCTGAAACGGTGTAACGATATATGTTTCCTCGTTGGGGCTGAAAGCAGAGATGCAGGAAACTCTCCACAGGCGCTGTCCATCAGCTCGGGTGTTGAAACACACGGTCTGTCCTCACTCATCAGTTCATTTGAGTTTCACGAACCCGAGCTCAAAGTTGTGGATGATTTTCGTCAGTCTCATCACAGATGAACACAGCTGAGCGAATCCTTCCGTCCAGCGATTTGCGCAACAACTGATGTGTACAAAAACTAATCTAGATGCTTTCTCAACACCTGGAAGGTTTTTCTCCACCTCTGTCTGCTCAGCAGCAGAACATATGCAACTTAACTAGATTACATTGCTCGGAGCCTGTGTGTTAAAGCCAAATTGATGGTTATCAATTCCTCCGGACGCGCCTCAGACAGTCAGATTTACGGTATGTTTCCTTCCTAAACCCAAAGCTCGCTCGTTCCAGCGTTATCGAGCTCGTTTCAAGAGAATTAAATAAAAAATCCATCCATTTAATCCAGTACGTGTCCTTCGGACCCTCAGAGTGAGTGTGCGAGGCAGCTCTTTGTCTCTTCAGTTCTCCTGAGCGCTGAGCGTTTCTCTCGCCGCGTCTGAAGCTCCTCGCAGGATACTGAGGTGTGTATCATTCATCAAGGGAGGGCGGAACTTCACAATCACAATTCACGTCTGTTGGCTAAGGAAGTTATACTCACCAGGAATTTGACTTCAGCTATTCATGATATCACAAAAATCAATGTACCACATGTATTAGTAATATAGAAAATACAATGCAATACACAACACTGCATGCAGTACAATAGGATACAGTCCACATATGGGATGTATAGTGTTGTACAGAATGCAATAAACAATAATTACTAACTTAGTCCACAGATACTATTTAAACTGAACTGAGCTGGATTATGACATCACTGAATTCAATGATGAACTGCCTTTAACTGAAAAATGAGTGTTTACTATTGTCACTTTGCATTATTGACACACTATTTTCCTAATTAATGCTGTACAGTTGCTTTGACACAATCTGTATTGTTAAAAGCGCTATATAAATAAAGGTGACTTGACTTGACTTGACTAATTCAAAATAGACCCTTTCTTAAATACATGTTCCTGATCTTTGTGCATAATTCATCAATGCATGTTGTAGACATTGTTTTAGCTAAGTCTGTCTTCCCCTCATTGTGCACAGCACAGCAAATGATGGTTTCTGGTTACACAACAAAGCAAACACTGTAAGGTCCAAAACCTTTGAGTCAAACAGAAAATGCATGATTTACTGTCTGTTGTCAATTTGCTATAATCTTTCTTTTGTCAAGATCAAACACCTTGTTGTATATGTGTGTATCTATTTATAGCTTGTTTGGATGTCAAATGTAATTTACCCATCAAAGAAGAGTGATGACCAGCCACCTGCCTGGCATATCGCTGTAGTCTACCTGCCTAATTTGATTTGGGTTGACAGTCTGATTTACTGAGGCCTTGGGAGGATGTAGATGCACATTGAAAATTCTCAACACTTTCTCTAAACAGAAAAGCTCTTTGGATCATACCTAAGTGAGACAGTCAGCTGAAGTAATGTATTCTAGAAGTGAGTCATTTGCAAGTTTGTCTTGTGAAGGCATAAATAATATTGTGCATACATCATCCTGATTTATCAAGGCAGTAACAGCATATTTACACTCTAAAGCTGTTTTTCTGTTGGATGCGTGTGCGTGTGTGTGTGTGTGTGTGTGTGTGTGCGTGTATATGGCTTGTGTCACAAATCAAAAGATATTTTCCATTCCACTACACCTAGAAAAATGAGCAGCTCCTCCCATCATTCAAGGTTAAATAGTTTATTGATCTGTGTTTGTTAAAGCAAGACAGTTTCCTTTAAAACCACTGAAGCTGACTCAGAGATTTAAAGGTGAAGCTACTGGAAATAGTAATAACAGTAAATAATATGAGTGTTGTCTTTACACCAAAGAGCTCACAAAGATAAAGACTGATTTCTCTGATTTTCTCTCTTTTTAGATTCAGATCAGACAGATTCTATCTCTTTTTAGATTCAGAATAAAAAAGCCTCACTGACATGTCAGGTATTTTACCACAGGGAAATTATAACAAGGGTTATTGTTCAGTAACTAGAAGGTTTTAAGTCAAAAGTTCAATTACTCAAATGCTAGTTTTCTCTTGAAATGTTTCAGTATTAAACTATTAAAACGCCAAACCGGTCTTTCCCTTTGGCACAACCTGACCTGCATTTCCCTCAGCATGCCCCTTTTTGTTTCACCTTCGCCTTTTGTATGTTGTCTTTGTCTCTCCCTGCCACAGTATGCATTTATTTTGTGTATTTTAATGGTAATTTGAGCGACAAAATATGGTGACAAAACTTTTCAAACTGCTGTTACAAAACTGAATAATTTGCCCACCTTAGCAACAATATCAGTATACAAATAATTTACCTGAGTTATTAAACATGATTTTATGAGTGCAGATTACATTGATGTATTTACAATTGAAAAAGGTATTTGAAAACAAAATCCTTTTGTTGAAATTAGAGATTTGAGAGCTAATGAAACAGTTATGACCAGTTGTTTTTAATAACAATGCTTTATTCTAAATGCAGTAATATTTTTTTTTCTATAACACAATAATGCATCATATTCATTGCGTTGTAGGAAAACTAGCCTGCTGAAATATCAGTTTTTAAATCGATTTGTTAATTGTCTGTTGACATACTGTATCACACTTTTCCCAGAGTGTTTATGTATATATATTTTCCAAGCCAGTTTAGCACATTTTCTCAGTCTGCCCTTGAATGGATCAATATCAGTACAGAAGACAGCAGGAATAATTATTCATAACATTCTAATTAAAAAATACTGGTGTCTGCAATAAAAAAAAAAAAAATCATATTTTTGAATGTTTGAATGTGATGAAAAAAGTTGACACATCGTTTGTCACAAGAAGTGTCCACATGCACCACTATTAACATTTAGCGACTGTTGCGTTATTTAATGGGATCATTTCAGATATATCCGATTAGTATTCAGATTCTCCTGGCCTTTTCCTTTCCTTAAGAGATAATTAACTTTCCCATGGCCAGTCTTCTAAGTCTTAAATGTGGCGAGTTGGCGACATTTCGGCGTACGGAAGCGTCAGTGGTTAATAATGAGTTCCGGGTGAGAGCGGGTCAGTGTAACAGCTGCTCTTCCATTCCTTAATGAGCACAAGAGGTTCTGTTTGTCTTTAGTCTCTGGTAGACTCTAAACAAAAGAAATTCACACCGGTGCTGGAGCATTTTAAGATCAGAGTCGAGTCTGACGCCAGCAAGGTATTTCTGAGCCCCAGAGCGAAAAAGAGCAGAGTGACACAAGAGCATTAGCTATTGTTTCGTAAACAAGCTTTGTTCCAGACCCTTGTGAACTACACAAATGTACATAATTTTGAGGCTTCATTCTCATCAGATGCAAAGACTTTTTCAAAATGTAGCCTATACAGTATGATGTAATATTATTCTGTATTAATATTGAAAGTGTCATTAAGATGAGTTAAGTCTCATTACTACGGTGGCCGAGAAGTGCAAAGCAAATCACAATTCTGAAAACAAAATAACAAATTACAAACGCAAATGCAAGTCTAAAAAACAAAATTACGATTCAGAAAGCACAACAACAATTCAGAAAACATTATAACAAGTCAGAAAACACAATGACAAATTCGAAAACAAAATAACAAGTCAGTTGTGTTTTCTGACTTGTTATAATGTTTTCTGAATTGTCGTTGTGCTTTCTGAATTGTTATTTTGTTTTTTAGACTTGCATTTGCGTTTGAAATTTGTTATTTTGTTTTCAGAATTGTGATTTGCTTTGCACTTCTCGGCCACCGTACATTACAGATACATTTTTAATAAAGCAGCATGCTAACATCAAACTCCAAGTAATCCATGTAAAAAATTAAATGGATGCATTTGACTACTGTTTCAGAGTTTCATAATTTTAACAGTAAAAACCTGTTAATTGGTTAACGGCGGGGCACGTAGTCTCGGCTGCAGGGCGGTGTGCGCGTGGCGAAACACGCACGCCAACTGTCATTGGCTTGTTTAGTTTACACTCGAAGGTGATTGGGCTCTCGGGCGAGATCCCAATTCGTCAGTCACGACTGACGTAACGTCTCCGTTCCCTCCTTCAGGGAACGAGGGTTACACAAGTAACCTAGACGTTCCCTTTTCTATACAATGAACAACTGTATTAGATCTACTGTGACATTTCATGTAATTTTACAGTAAAATACAGTTAAATAAGTGAAAGTGAGAAGTGGAAGTGAAAAAGAACAATACATATTTTAATTTACAGCGAACAATCGTAAATTGACAATCCCCGAATTCTCTGTGTGACATCTGACATTTGACAATTGAAATTGAATAAACTTTGCTTTCTTCTCTTATTATTTTTATTGTTATTATTATTTTATCAGTTTTGTACATTAGGTTTTTATGTTACATTTATGTTGTTAAATTAATGTTTATTGCATTAGTTTAGTTTCATGTGTGTGCTACCATGGTGTTTTGTATTTGTGTGTATGACACTGTGCACCATCTATACATTAGTATTAAACCTCAGCATCAGCTTGTGGAAAAGCAATTGTGATGAACTTTATCATGTGATTATTTATTTCTTTTTTTTTAATTTTTGTACCACCTGTGTTTCTATGGTGATTGTTAGTATATTATAAAGGTAAATACAAAATAAATGAGTAATTTGGCATATTGACATTATTTCAGTTAATGAAATAGGCTTTATATTTTTATCTGTAAATGGTAAAGTTCTGGCAACCACAGATGCTTTGTTGTTGTTGTTTCATGGATTTTAGGTAGTAGACTAATGTAGGCAGTAGGCACCTCACTAGGGTTGGGAACATACTTTGTTTGCATTTTTTTTATTTATAATTTCTAGCTACTTTGTGGCAATGCGTCATACACAGCATAACATACTGTATACACACACACACACACACACACATACATTCACTCACTCAAAGTAAAACAAACACATCTCATTTCCTGGCAAGGCCTCCCATATTATCTTGATCTTTGTAATGCTCAAAAACAGTCAGTTACAAATGTAATTTAACCGCTCTTATCTCTGAGATTCGCTCTTAAGTGGCGCATAAGGACAGTCTGAACTGGAGCAGTCCCCTCTGAGCTCAGCAGCATATGGCGAGGAGCATCTTGCTATTTATGGCCAGCCTCCTGCAAGTGCTGTGACAGGGGACTCTTCCAGCACAGCTCCAGCACAGCTCCAGCAGAACAATTATTTTAATTGTGCAGATTATCTCCCATCAGTGAGGAGCAATTAATGCATTTTAAACTTCCGCTGTTAACACAGCAGCCAAAAAATCTTCCAGAGATGAGGGGGTGCACTGGGTGAAGAATGGTTTTTCGGTACAGACAAGCTTTGTAGATTATAAATTAGATTCTGTCAGAAATATGTTATGAAGTATTTGCCAGACAAGAAAAGATCATAAAAAAAAGACAGAATGATTTAGCTAAACAATGAAACAGAACTAGAACTGGTGCTTGTGCAAAACTCTGCACCACAATGCTAATATGTTTTCCAATTGGTCGTCATGTTGTTATGTGGCTGCTAAGGTGTTCTTAAGATGTGGTCACATTAGTGAAATTTTGCATGCAAAAACAGGTCCAGTGTCTATTGTCAACAGTGTAGCGATGTATGAAGCACAGTGCATGCATACGTCACTTTCCGTTGGTCAGCGTGGTGAACATAAACTAAATCTGCGTGTGGAACTTTTCCCTCCTCACACGGAACTCCTGATTGCTCAGATTCCTATTGGCATGACTGGATTTCCTCTGCAAAATGTTGCAGAGCAATGGTAAATGTGACCACACCTTTAGTGGTTGGAGGCCACCTCAAGTCTATCTGATATTCTAATCTCTAGATATGCTTGGATTCACTGCATGTATAAGGAAATGTTTCACCCACTGTATCATCCACCAGGAACAGCAACTAAACACTCTGCTTGTCAAGCCATGTAATTTGAGGGATCATTTATGTCAGTAGCAAACACCACTAATTAGGTCTCCACCACTCTGGGGCAGAACATTCTGATTGGCAACCCCAATTATATTTATTTCTGACTTCGATTTGCTATTTATTTCCGATCTTTGACAAATCCTATGAGAGCAATGACCCCTTATACCTCCTCTCTAAAACTGATACTCTGCTCTCCAGAGACCAGGGAAAGAGATTTGTGTAACCCATTTCATCAAAATAGTCAGGTTAAGGCCTGGTGGGGGATCTTGTATTTATCTTATTAATATAATCAGCAAGGAAAGGGAACACAAAATGACTGAGTTAAATTCTCTCGCAGCACTTCCATGCAGGGTCACTCAGCCAATCACTCCAGACAATCATCCTCTCGTTTCCCACCATGTGCCTTAATCACTCTCATCAGAGTTATTGCATGAGGTTGTTTGCCTCCATCGTGAGCTCAGAAAAGGTCTATTAGCGTCTTCTTTAGTGCCTCTCAAAACCTGGTGGGGTATTGTGAAATTAGTTATTTCACAGATATTGGAATCTGTTGTTCTGTTGTGAAGGTATTGATTACCAATAACAGGTTTCTGGGTCCCAATTTCTCATCTTCAGAGAGGAAATGCTGTAGAAAACCCATTTATGATCTTCTTCGAACCTTTATTGACTGTTTTGTTGATACCCTATCTATATGTTCTGTAATTTTGCGTAAAGTAAATGAGTAAATGATCCGACTATTTTCTGAGACACCTGTTGGTGAGTAAAATACACTGCATCCATAGTAAATCAGTAAGGAATAGATGCAGTTACGGTGTTTACATGTCTGTTTATTGTGATTAATTTGATAGATGTATTGCCTAAATCTCACAATAATCACATTATGATGGTGCATGTAAACATATTCATTGCAATGTGGCCTACCAGTGTCAGTTGCGTCACTTGAATCAGATGTGCGCTTCAGAACTCACTGGAAGTAATAAGTCATCCGGATTCTTTTCGGCTACTATATAGTAGAGTAGTATGCAATTTCGGATGCAGTCCAAAATTCAGTAGAAGTGTAACATGGCTTATTTTTCTGTTTTTACATTGCACAGCATTCACTATAGTGCCCAGGGGGAATTCACTAACAACACATTTGTGCTCACTGTCATTTATTTCCCATCTTTCATTTCTAAATATGTGAGGATATGCTGAATATATCAGATTAACACCATCTGGCATACTTTACTTGGACTGTACAGCTTCATCCTATTATAAAATTTTACATTGTACTATTATATATAAAAAATTGTAGCCACTGTTTTAATGAACTTACATTCTGTCTGGCTCCATTCTGGTTTGATAAATCAGTTCCTGATGGATAACATCAAATCCCTCAAAAAATCCAATATGTAAATACCTGGCTATGAAAACACTGCATAAGGAAATGACTCAGCAGTCTTCGTGAGATTCAAATTGGGCTACTCTTGGAGTAACAGCCTCACCGTGGTCCCTATCCACAGCTGTTATACTGCTTTTAGTGAGCAGTTTGTCTACCACAGTGCCCAAAGATCCACTGATGTTTGGTCTTTTTGGTAGACTGTGAACTGATACTCTCTGTGTGACAGTATTATATTCATTCAGAGCTCACAGAAATGCTAGTGCTCATTTTAAGTCTCATTTCCATATGGGAACAAGGGTATGTTTTTGCCACAGTGAGGATTTAGAGAATGTGTCCAGCTGTAATCACACTTCACTGTCGCTCAGGATCTGCCCTTCCCATAAGACTCACGCTTGTAACACCCACTAATTAAAATGCTTTTGTGCTCTGGAGCAACCGAACCACAAGCCCCCACCCCAATTAAAAGCAGCAACATTTCTGAGATGAGAGAGAGGAGAGAGAAGAGAGAGAGAGAGAGAGAGAGAGAGAGAGAGAGAGAGACTGACCTGCCTGGGCTTCTTTTACACTTTTACAATCATCTCAAATTTATGAAACCACAATACCTAAGGGAGATATACACAAACACACACACACACACACGCACACACACACTGTCCAACAGAAAAACAGCTTTAGAGTGTAAATATGCTGTTATATGCTGTTGTGACACACACACAAATAAATCACAAAATGTTCAGATGTTGTATTTTTAATCATGTCTCCCTCTGCCTTTCACTGTCTTTCTCTCTGGAGAAATTATCTCCAGCAGTTATTTTGCAGTGTTATTTAAAGAAACACAAAGCAAGTCTAAACATGAAGCGAAGGGTCTTATTAACCTGATTTAGAGAGGAGGTCTGTCAGTTTGTCTGCTGCTCTCACCTGCTTAATATGTTTTAAATGTCACGTCAGGTCACATCTGACACCATTTGCCAACTTCAGTAAAGGAAAATAAAGGACAATCGTGGTTTTTCATAGAAAAATAAGGAACAGAATAAGGGACACACACACACGTGTAAGTACATACAGTATGTACTGTAGTATATATGAAAATGCAAATTTTTCAATTAAAGAGAAATTATGCAATTAATATGGGCTGCTTTTGTTGCTTGACACTTCATTGGTCATTTTGTGTTTCAAGAATGAGGTCCAAGATTAAGAATACGCTGCATAAATATAAAATGTTTTTGTCTATTTAACAACATTACCTACAATAGTGAAAGACGACTTCCCTTATTGATCACGTCTTCCCTCAGGTAGATGAAAAGTTTCCTTGCGTGGCTGGATGTTGGACTCATGCAAAATAATCACGTTGTTTGCATTCGCCGGCAGAGGATGCAGCTTGGTCTTAAAGCCTTCCTCGAACGGGTATGTTCACAAATCAAACACTTGTCCAAAAAGAATTAATTCTCAACTTAGAGTTTGTTATTGGTATGGTCTAGGTGGTCATACGGCATATGCCTTAAATATGGGACAAATTGCTTTCCGTATTGCTTTCATATACGGAAAGCTTTTTGAATGCCTTAATCACGGGACGATTCCATATTATACAAACGGTTGGCAACCCTAGACACCAATAATATTGTCCATCCATTGAGCTGATATCGTGAACAAATTAATAGCGGATTCTCTTGGGGTCCCATTTTAATAGCTCCAAAAATAAATCTAACAAAGACATATCAAGTTGATATTCTTCAAGGCTTTTACTAATTTTAGGTCTTTAACTTGGAGAATAATGCAATACTGTTTTGGTCTCATAAGAGGCATTAACATTTATTCATTAAGCAGATGCTTTTATCAAAATATATGAAAATAACAACGTAGATAATGCTGTGATACTGAATTTCAGCAGTTTCAGTGCCAAAGCGAAATTGAAACTACTTAAAGGTGTGGTCCCATTAGTGAAATTGTCAAGCAAAAATGTCCATTGCCAATAGCAATGTAAGAAGTCACTTTTAAATCTAGTAGCTTTCTGTTGATCAACTTGGTAAATTCGAGTGACAAACTTGAACCCATTTTGAAATCTGCATAGGGAAAAACTTTTGCCTTTGCTTAAAATGCTTGATTGCTTAGATTCCTGTTGAAATGACTTGATATTGTCCTCGAAAATTTGCCGAACAATGGTAAATGGGACCACACCTCTGTGAAAATGCAGAAGAAAAGAGGGAAAATTAGTTTTTGAAAGTTATCAAAAGCTGAGATGGTCTCAGCAGATGATAGGTGAAGGCTGGAATGTTGTGATGATAGAAAGGTGCTGTGATAAAAAATAAAAAAAGCTGTGTGTTTTTACGTGGTGTTGGGTATATATGGAGATGAAGAGGGAGCCCAGCACTGAACCCTGAGGCACCCCAGTGGTTAGCTAATGTGACTTAGACACCTAACCTTCAGAAAACCTTAAAGGATTCAAACTAGCAAAGATGGCCAGTTCAGAGAGGGTGGACAGGAAGATGTGGTGTGTCGAAAGTAGCAGACATGTCTAGAATGATGAGGACAGATGATTTGAAATTAGCTCCGGTTGCAGAGTTTGAGTGACAGGCAGCAAGAAAAACATACATTATTAGTCCAGATTGGTTGGAATGTTTTTGTGTGTGTGTGTGTGTGTGTGTGTATTCTCGGGGGGAAAAATGTCCATTGCCAATAGCAATGTAAGAAGTCACTTTTAAACCTAGTAGCTTTCTGTTGATCAACTTGGTAAATTCGAGTGACAAACTTGAACCCATTTTGAAATCTGCATACTTAGGTCTATGTGTGCATCATGCAGCATTATGAATAATACATATGATGTTCCTGTACAGTCTTGTGTAGCCAGATCTTTGAGCAGACTTTATAAGGGTTAGTCTATAGCAGGGTTCCTCAAATCTGGTCCTGGAGGGCCTTACCTGTAATTTTCTAGGGATCCTGAAGACCTTGATGATCTTGCTCAGGTGTGTTTGATTAGGGTTGGAGCTAAACTCTGTAGGGCATTGGCCCTCCAGGGCCAGATTTGAGAAATCCTGGTCTATACTTATTCTGGTCAAGAACCAAAGACTTTGTTTTTCCATGGTGGTCCCCTCATGGTGTAATATATTTCAGATAAACCCACCTAAGCTTAAAAAAAATGTTGATGTCACTTTGCATGTCAGTCAAACAATCTCAAACTAAGCTGGATTAGACTTTACACAAAACAGGACAGAAGGCAAAGTGCTATACACATCCACTGCAATAAACGGTATGCAAATATATCTAACACAGTGCAGTGCTCAGTTAAAGTTTCAGAAATCCTGCTGATGATACCAGATATCCAATTGATTTGATTATGGACTTGAGCTGATTGATTCTGAACCTTTAAAGTTGGTAAAGAATGTTAAGAGAAATGGTGTTAAATGGTTAGTTCACCCAAAAATGAAAATTCTGTCATTAATTACTCACGTTCGTGTTGTTTGAAACCCCTTAAGACCTTCGTTCATCTTCGGAAAACAATTCGGAACAAAGGGCTCTCTGACCCTCCCATAGACAGCAAGGTAACTACCACGTTCAAGGTCCAGAAAAGTACAAAGATAATCGACAAAGTAGTCCGTTTGACATCAGTGGTTCAACTGTAAAGTTACGAAGCTACGAGAATACTTTTTTTGCGCAAAGAAAGCAAAAATAACGACTTGCTCAAGAGGGTGAGTAATTGATGACATCTTTTTAATTACAAAAAATGACAATTTTTGGGTGAACTAACCCTTTAAGTCTGGATACTCATGGTTAAGAGGTTTAATGCTGGGCTTCCATGATGAAAATGTTTTGGCAGAGGGGGATGTTCAACAGCACCAGATTAAAAATATGTGTCAGTGTCTTCTAAACAGCCTTCTGATTTTTTTAGGGAGCTTTTATATGGTGTGTGTTTGTGTGTGAGAGAGAGAGAGAGAGAGAGAGAGCTGTCACAGTGGAGTGTGTGTTCATCATTATGAATAGATTGGGGAATTTGATGTATGAGCACTGGTGCAATGAGTTAGTGAGTGTGTGCATATGTGTGTGTGCTCCAACAAGACGTTAAAGTGAAATCAGGTGGAAATAAGTGAAGACTGATTGTGGTCTCTATGTATATAGATAGCATTGTAGGTGTGTGTTATTGTTACTGAGAAGGCGTTCACTGTCCCCATGTTCTGGAGCGTAACACTGCACCCTATGAGGATCTACATAGGTTTACGATGATATCATCTATCTCTCTACATCAAATCTTCTCCATTAATGGCCCCATGCAACAGTTTGAAGAATACAATTTTCAAAATGTGTGTCCCTTTTTTAAATACGCAATAGCCTTTAGTTTATATACCATGCACAAAAGCAACACATACAAAAAGTAGGGGGTGGGAGATATTTTAGCTAAAACTAATTCCCTATATACACAAGAACCGACCCAAAACAGCTGTTATGTTAATAAGTTTAGCTGAATTACAGAAACACACAAATTACAGTTTAGTTTTGGTCAAACATGTATCTCTCCTCATTTCCGAAACCACTTACTGTACAGTAGATTATAAGGGTGTAAAAAAATATTCAAACCGATCTGAAAAACCATGATACACCACCCACGGTATGTACCACAATACTCTCATGGCGTACCGAACGACCCCTGCCCAAATAGTGAATCAAATAATAAATCAGCCCTAGTAGATAGATAATCTATGAAGATGATACATTACACAACAATGGTTTATTAGAGTTAACAGTTGTATTATATTAATCTATTAAACATGAGGTCAGTTGAGACTTAAAAAAATAAAGTACAGACAGTTAACATTAAAACCAGTACAAAGTCACACATTTTCAGTTTTTATGAAGTTAAAAAAATACAGAAAACTACAGACTGTAGCATGCATGTGATGATAATAATGTAGAATATCTCATATTAATAATTGAGTAGTCTTTCATAAGACTACTCTAAATTGTGTGCAGTTTTAATTAGTTTGAACTAAATTAATTCATTTTGTGAATGCATTAAACATATGCATGTTAAAATTATCAAATAACTAAGAGACAGATCACAAATCGTTATACCCCCATTCAAGAATTAATATTAATGTATTTTTTTTGTGCGTTAAACAGACATTGATAGAACACTGGCAGAACATGGTGGATGCATTAGATGTGTACATACAGTAGCAATGCATAGAGTTGAAAAGTTTTTAAATTTTTTTTTTTTTACATATTTGATATACACCAAGCAGTATCACTCACAATTTTTCCTCTGAAGTTTTTGGATTTCATCTTAGAAAAATATTTGCTTTAATATGTACATTAATCCTCAAAAAGGCCTAGTTCATAATTTGTATGGATGTGTGTCCATTGTCCAGGATCATCCATTAGTGACAGCTGTATTATGGAGATGATGAAGATGGGGCTGTGAATGATTTGTTTTAGCTTTATCTGTGAGATGCTGCTGCCTACGCTGTGCCCAACATTTTTATTCACAAATGATAGCACGTTGCCAAATTTAGACACAAAATAACACAGATGACAACATTTACTAGAAATGATTTAATAATAAAAATAAAATAAACACTTGATGGATAAATCACATGAATCACCAGGTCTTATTGTACAGAATTTTTGCATTAAACTTTTTTCCCCAAATTGTCCAATTTACTATGAAAATATACAAACTAAATTCAGATAAAGTAGATACAAAACATACTGTAGATAAATCCTACATAAACTAAAATCACATAAACTGATCTATGTGATATGATGAAATGCTTTCAAAATGAACTGCTGTTTAAACACACACACACACACACACACTATGTAAATGAATCCGCATGACTCACTAAAGTAGTGATGGGCACTTTTAACGCATTGCTTCATGAAGCTTCGAAACCTTTGCGAATCATTTGTTTCGAATCAGTGGATTGGAGCAGTAGTATCAAACTGTCAAAGTCACACGATTTCATTAAACGAGGCTTCATTATCTCTAAACTGTTTCAAAATGTTCAAAGATTTCAATGGTTCGCTATTGGGGGCGATTATCTCTGTGAACCTGTGTATCTTGCGAGAAATTTGTAAATTTGTAGACATTTTAATGAGACATTTGTGTAAATAAAAGGAAGAGTAGTGGTTAAAAGTCTCTTACTGGGCTGTTTAGACAAGCCCTAGCATAGGATAATTAATAAAAGAACATATAATGGTATTTGATTACGTTAATTGCATTTAATATATTATATTTTCAATAAAACATTTGGAATGGGTTTGTAAAAGCTGTTTTTATGCACGTTTCAGTCTGAGTTTTTGTTGCATTTACACAGTTTTGACCAGCAGGCGTCACTAGCATGATGTTTTGAGCGCTAAGAAACAGCAAATCATTTTGCGAAGCAATTGGTTCAAATGATTTGAAGCTTCGCCCATCTACCTTAAAGTTATGAATATGTTACAGTGATAAAGAGAAAATGTGAAAATAAAGAGTGTAACATGCTTGATAAGTTATTAAAAACACAATAAACTGTGAACAAGAAATTATTTCGGTACTCGTATGGCAGTCTGAAGCCCTGTCCACACGAACGCGGTTAGGTTGAGATTATATCGCCACCTGTTGGTTTGGCATGCTCTTGACAGTGCTTCATAGCATGCGTTTGCGTTTTCATGTGAACAGAGATTTTTTTTAAAAACAGAAGGAAAAACTCAGTTTATAAAAATCTAGTTCAACTGAATAACTTAGCATATTTAAATAATATAGTGTAGACTGTGCAGTTTATTATTTTACATTTGATGACTTTGCTTTGATGACTTTGCTTCATTTTTATTTTATTAGCCTACTGATTGATTGTTTACTTCAATAAAAGCTTGTGACATTTTTACTTATATTAGACTGGGTCAAAGAATGAAATGTATAATTTGCAAAGTATTGGAATTTACATGAATTTCCAAAACCTTCTGGTCACACTGTAAAATTCTATAGCTTCAAAATGACAGGGAACATACAATAATACATTTTATTTCTCTATTTCCAATTATGTGGTAAAGGATCTTGCATTTTTAAAGATTAATGAATAATTTTGGTTTGTGCTTTTTGCTCCATCATTACATTTAACCCCATTTTAACCCTGTTTAGCTGTTTGAGTCTGCAGAGAAGGCATTCAACACTGTCTCTGTAAGCATCGTGCCATCCAGAAGAACTCCAGAGACTGATAATGAAAGCTGCTGCCCTGCTGAGCCCAGACACCCTTCCAAAAAGCCTGGAGCCTGCGGGTGATTGCTCCTCAACAGCTCTGAATGAAGGTAATCAGTCACTGTCTCACACTGAGAGATAGGTGAGAATATGCACTGTTCTGCCTCTCCTCAACTGTAGACTACTGACTCTGACACTATTTTACAGTTCATGCAGCAGACAGCATGACGAATGGGGTGACCGCATGCGGTCTCAAGTTTGGTATGAATCACTGAGCATTTTGAGTTCATAATGAACAGCAGCTAGATAATAGTGTTTTAGAGCTCTCACAGAGCTCTCAGTCATTCCTGCTTTTCAATAGCACTTTACTGCAAAGTAGAACAGACTAAATTCATTTGCACTTATGCATATTCAGACCTGCCGAAAATTGTAATTGAAAATTGTAATTGGAAATTGTATTTTCAGAAAACAAGTAATAAAAATATTATTAAACCATTGATAAAAACGAGTCATCCACTTCCAGCTATTCTACCTGTATTGAAAACAGTCTGTTATGCTACTTTATATTGCAAACAGGTAGTTGTTATACTTTGGTTTGTAGCACAGATAGCTTTACCGTACATCTGTAGCAAAATAAGATGGATACAGTGATAATCTAGTGCACTGGACAGATGTTTGGAAATGTGTTAATGCTGTATGCTTGAGAGTAACACAATGTATTTGGTCACAGTAGGGTGGAGAAATGCACGGAGGTGAAGAAAATAATAAGCAGTCATATATGGAGCCGTTAGATTAGATATGTTTTTGCTACAATGGCAGTCAAAGGCTGTGTGGTTCTCAGAGATGGATGTAGTATCAGTGTGTGGGGGGTTACAGAGATCTCTGGGTGAGACGCTTTTATCTGTGTGCATCTGAGCAGGACACAGATAGCATCGCTCTAATGATGGATCGCATCAGCTGTGAGCTCCTCTCTAAAGTCAATAACACTCTTGCCTATTTTACCAAGAACATAAAACATACAGCATAACTCTATAATACAGGGGTGTTTGAAGAAGAGGTCAATCAAATACTGATCCTTGAGATCAGGACACCAAAGATGATTACATATACAACAAATTAGGACATCAACAACCTTTTGAAAAGTCTACTTTAAAATGATTCTGCCAAGTGTTTTGAAATGTAGTCTGTATATGGCTTTCATTTTTGGACAAGTATCAATGCAACATGTGAACTTGCATAAAAAAAATTAAAAAAAGCAAGTTATATTTTTAAGAGACTATATGATTTGCAAACAGTCACACTGCTCTTTTTTTTTTCACATGAAAACAAAATGACTTCCTGCATGCTGGTTACCGACTACACAACATTGACTTGTTTTGGTAGGCAAGAGCATTTCAAACATTATCAAAACTAAAACTTCTTATTAGAATAATAATTACAAAAAATCTAAATGGCTATATTAAACACGTATAAATATAAAATGCTAAACAAGTTGATATAAAATACAATTAAAACTAAAACATTACTGCAGAAAATGTGAATATTCAAAATATGTACATCATAAAAAAAAGTGTTTCCAAGCCATGATAATTCAGTACAATTCCATTTAATCCATTTAAAATAAGATTTGTAGATAAACAAAAAGTTAGATTCATATTTTTAAATGTGCATGAATGTGTGATATATTTGGCTGTCCACTCAGTAAACTGAATATGATGTTAATTGAATAAATGTTGTATCCTTTAGAAGATAGTGTGTAAAGTGTGTCCATGTGTAAAATCATACTGTACTGCCATCATTAATTTGCTAATGGTTGATGGAACGTGAAAAACACACATAAAGACACAAGCATTAATGAAGCGTTGGTGGCCGAACATATGCCGGAAAAAGAATGCAGATTAAAAATGCTGGATTGGCCATTCAAATTCAGGGTTTAGACAATAAAAGCCCCTCATTCTGTCTGTGCTGAGCGCAGCTGCTGTGAGAGCGTGCTAATGCAAAGGGTCCGTCTCCACAAGCCCGGGCCATGAAAGAAACCGCCCCTCCCATTTCTCTCAAAAGGTCAGCAATAATTGCTCCAATAAACACATGAAATCTGCCTTGAACTCACAGCACAGCCTGAGCTCCATAAACCAATTTCACATCAAAGGGCCTCACATTCAATAAATACTATAACCACAAAGCTATTTCACAATTTTTAAGAATAAATTCATTTGTGTGTGGTTCATTTTTAGGAAGCCATTTGTATTCTATGCGTCTTCCTTGAACTCACAGCACAGCCTGAGCTCCATAAACCAATTTCACATCAAAGGGTCTCACATTCAATAAATACTATAACCACAAAGCTATTTCACAATTTTTAAGAAATTAATTTGTGTGTGGTTCATTTTTAGGAAGCCATTTGTATTCTATGCGTCTTCCGATGACTTACTACTGATTAAGAGCAATTTTATTTTTTTAATAAAAATTATTCATCATTATACAATACATATAATTATAATTTTAATAAAGAACATGCAACTCTGTCCAGTGTTATCGTTTATATCATTTATATTATTTCAAGTAACATTTTTTAATACTTTTAGTTAACTATAATAACCCTGATTCTGCCTAAATCTAGTTTTGTTTTACTGAAATGTATTGAATCAGTATTTATTTTATTTTTTTCTAAATTCATGTGCACTGTAAATACACAAACCATTTTGAATGTAACAGTACTGGTGAAAAGAGAAACATCACAAGAGCAATATCACAAGTTACTTTCTTTCAGTTCTAATGTGTGATTTATTACAAAGCACACTTAATCTAGGTAATGAATCCAGAAATTATGAGGATATCTATGGGTCCCCAAGACTGATGGTCAGACACGACTGGGTGATGATGTGCAGGAAGGTGCGTTTCTGGTGCATCCCATGAAAACATGATGACAATAAACCAGGTATGAGTTTTGATGATAATGAGGTCAAAATGTGGCCCAGTCTTTTACATTTTAAATCATAGTTTTAATAGAAGTACACTTTAAAGAAGTACACTTGCTTTAGTATGTTAGTCAACACTTTAAAGTACTTGATTATAATTTAAATTATAATAATTTTAACTTTAGTGTGTTATTCAGTATTACATTTAAAACCTAAAACGTTGCTACCGTATTTTTAACGGTAAAATTCCGGCAACCACAGCTGCCGTTTTTTTACCGTAGATTTTTTTTTACAGTGTACTGTAAAGTGTTATCTCTATTTTAATACACTAAAAAATCATTAAAAAAAAAAAATTAAACATTTAAATGAATTCAGACTTTTGTTTTAATGAAAACACTACTTGAGCTGACATTGACAAAGCCTGATGATCCATGTTTACTTATTTATTTCCAGGTTTAAATTTGGCTTTTGAATCCCAGATTTTCAATGTGGTCTCAGACTCTGGGATCCCACTGTACAGTATATATACACACACAGAGGATCTAAACAAGGGGCACAAACTAATGGGGGTCACGGGAAAAAGGTTAGATGTTGAAATGTAAATGTAGAGCCAGAATGTCAGAAAATAAGTGTGGGTGTGTAGTTTGTGTTCATCTCGTAATGACAGAAATAAACTGTAATGATGCTGACTTAGGTGGAGCAGTGCTGCATTAATGTCTCCTTACCTTCTAAAATAGCTATTTAATTGGAAACAGTGCTAGAAACGCAGCAAATGACTCAATCTCGGTAAACCCAAATCATCCATTTTCACATGCAGTGTGAAAAACCTAAGAGATATTTTTAAAACAAATGCCTGTCTATCTGGTTGCCAGGTATGGATTAATGGGAAAAAGAATCATAATTTAATGGTGGGAGATTCTAGGATGCGAAATGATGTCAGTATCATCTTTCTTTATATTTTGATCATTAAGTCCTGCAGCACAAGCCTCCAAGCGGTAGAATAAATACAATGCCCTGCATTACAGACAGCTGAGAGGTGAAAACCAAACATTGGATATATGTTTGTGTCCAACATCAAAGCCACCGAGCGGACGGAGATCTATTTTTAGATGGCTTCTGATTTCTTGAGCCCCTTTGTGAATCAACACTAAAGTCCATTACGGCTCAAGTGTGATGTCCTCTTTTAAATCAAACGACTCATTTATTTGGAAATATGAGCAGCAGAATCGACCCGGCTGACAAAGAAGTGTAATCGGTTATATTAACAGAAATATCGATAGCACCAAAGATCTCTAAAGCTTCTTCTTTATTCAGCTGCAGTGTATGTCATACGTGTTTCTTGATATCTTGAGAATGCTGTAATGAATCTCAGATATTGATTATGTTATAGTCACTGAAAATCAATGTGTGGAGAGGCTGTTGTTAGGGGTGTATAGTAATATATTAAACTACAGGCCTGTATATGAATTTACGCAGTTGTGTTTTTAAACCACTCACAACGTGACTCGATTACAGTGGGAGTCTAGTTCACAAACACCACTACCAGAATATTCAAACAACACACAGCAAACACAATTCAGATGATCTTACCTTAAAATCATACTCCCATTTGCCAACATACTAAGATACGTACAGAAAGAACAGTTCATCAGTTTCCAAGGCCAGTAAGTGCACAGCATCTCAAATGCACAGTTCTGCACCAGGACGATCAATATCCAGAGAAGGAAGAAATATGAGATATTCCAAAAATAAAGAAGCACACAAAGTGGATACTAATGTGATATGCAGCACCATCTGGTGGTTACGAGCTAGCTGCAGGTCTAAAGTGATATGGGTAACACTTTATTTTTAAGGACTCATTCCCACTATTAACTAGCATGCATATTAGCATATTGGCTGCATATTAATGCATAATTCTGCATGACTACATTTTAGATCCCGTAATTCTACCCCACACCTAAGCTTAACAACTTAAACTTAACAATAAGCAGCAAATTAGGAGTTTATTGAGGCAAAAGTTGTAGTTAATAGATAGTGATGTCACAGTTATGTTTAGTTCGTTTCTTTATCATGGACTATTAGTTCGTATTCATTAATTCCTGTCTTCCTTTAGTTTTTCCAGCCACTCTTTACTTCCCATTGGTTACTGATTTGATTAGTGATTTCGGTGACACTTTATTTATGTCCTTGTTACACGTCACATGTACTTACTATTATAATAACAATCAATTATGCATAATTACATGTAAGTAAACCTAAGCCAAACCCTAATCTTAACCCTAACCATATAGTAAGTACATGTAGTTAATTAATATTACTCAGTACTTATATGTAGTGTACACTGTTACGAGTTTGGACTTTTGCTCATTAAATTATCTTCGTTTCTGAACCTTCGACTCTTCTTCATCTTTGGAACTTGCTAATACGTGACAAGTGAGAATTGTACCTTAAAATAAAGTGTGACCAAAGATTTATATAAATAATTCTTTGCATAAATAAGTGGCCGACTGTAATTGACGATTATGCGTCACATGGCCAATCAAGACATTGCAAGTTTGAATATGCAGAAGTAGATTTGAGACCAACAGCAGGAACTTCTGCTTTTGTTTGAAATGACATGAATGACGGAATTGTCATTTCTGGATGAATTATGCCTTTAAGGTCTTAGGCCACATCTTATCTTATAACCCATGTTTTCTGGAGTCGCTTGTCAAAAGGACATGTCATTTCTGACTTTTATCCAAAACAAATATAGGTTCAGTTCCCCTGGGACATCCTGAGGTTAAATGTCTACTGAGAGCCCATTCTGTGATCATTGTGGGGCTCAAACCAAGAGCTTTTTGATAACTAGTCCTGGGCTTTCACCACTGCAACATGTTTAGGGTGAACAAGACTTCAGATGCTACAACACTTACAAAAAAGATGTATAATTTTAAGTAAATTTAAGTACACTTAAGTATATTTTCCAAGCACACTTATGTATTAAGTATACTAAACTCAATGACCAGTAGTATACTTGTAAGTGTGACTCTTTAGTTTATAAAGTATACTTTTAGGTGTACTTTAAGAAGTGAAATTTGAGTACATAACTAGTTTGCATCTTACACATCTCACATCTTACACAAGTTTTTCGTTAGTAATGCAGCTCTACTGTAAACTATAAGGTATACTGTTAGTTTAGTAGCTATATATGTGTAGCCCACTTTTTAGATTATAAAAGTACACTTTGAAGTATACTCTAAAGTTATTCTACTAGTTTAGTATTTTTTATTCTGCAAGCATACTTGTATCACCGCCGCTGTTTAAATGCCGAGTGCGCCTCTCCTCGGGAGACCGCTTTCTTCCCCGTGCATGCACGCTGGTGTTCTCGTGGGTCAAGGAGGGGTGCGTAGAGGAACCCCCGTGCCGCCAGAGTCGTGAGCTGCTGGACCCGCAGTCCGGACGAGAACCGCACCCGTTACACGGCCGTCGGGCAAGGATGCTGGGCCGTCTAGTCCCTTCAAGCGCCATGCATTATACGACTGATAGACTGCAATGGTTGGAGTTAAAAATCATCAAATGTGTTCTACTGAAGAAACAAAGTCACCTACATCTTGGATGCCCTGGGGGTAAGCAGATAAACATCAAATTTTCATTTTTGGGTGAACTATCCCTTTAAGTAAACGTAACGTCATACACAGTTCATTATTTTGATAATATTTTAGCGCTTTAAGTATACTACTATACTTCAAGTGCAAAAATAAAGTTCCTATTTAGGTCAGTAGACTTTCAGTTAACTCCTGTGTACAATACCGGTGGATTATTAATACCTTTGATTTATGTACTACATAAAAAGACTTATGTTTTATGAATGTTTTGTGATTAAATTTAGTAGAAGTCAGTGTGAATCAAATGTGTTACAATACTTTCATAGCTTGGAAGAACTGTTAATAAAATCAGCTAAATGTGTGGGTTAATAGCTCTGTGTGCAAAAATAAAGTTTAGCTTCAGCGTTGTACTAGTTACTCTGTCACCCCAAAGCTGACTTATTACTATAAATCTATAAGTTTATAACATAGCATGTAAAATACATGCTAGAGTACAACCTCAAGGATGCCAATATGTGTGAACAATACACTCTCTTATTTCTGCTTGAAAAGAAGTGTACTAACAGCACACTTGAATAAACTTCTTCTTCTTTTTGATTTTTTGTAAGGGAAGCTATGTGTAATTTGATATTTATATTACATTGACTTAGAGTCAGTGTGTGCAAGAGTGATGTTGTTGGTGTGTGTGATATGTACCTCTGCATCGTACTCAAACATCTGGTTTCCTTTCATGTGGTGGCACTTCAGCATAACAACAGGTCCGTTAAGCCGTGATGCATCCAGACACAGATCATCAGTCCGGATCTCTTTGTCAGCCGTATATGAGAACACCTGCAAACGGATTAATCAGCTGAGAGTTAATTCTGTTCATTATTATGAAATCCCTTACTTTATTTACATTTACATTTGATTACGTACATATATAATCAACATTTCAGCACTTGTGTTAGCCAATCTTTCAATTTAGCAACAAAGAGTAAAGGATTAGTTCAACCATAAATTAGGCTATCAAGCTTACAACAAAGATGCAAAAGCACCTTAAAAGTATCATGACTTAAGCTGTTATTCACTAAGTAATCCTGACATCTTCCCTATAGCTGTCCTTACAATGTTCATGATTCACAAACAATTTTTTTTTTTGAGTCATATCTTTTCACAAATTGATTAATCCAGCTCACAGATGCGTTCTGAATGATTCGATCACAGTTCACACTGATTCATATCTCGAGTTCTCAGTTTCACGCTGACTCAAAGATCTGCTTCCAGCATTTCAGAGGTAAAGATTAAGACCAGTTAATAATGACTTAAAAATCTGTATATCTCACAAAATGTTTGTATTACTTTCGAAGATTTCATAATACTTGGATGATAGTTTCCTAGTGCTTTTGCATTCTTTTACAGCCTAAGTCCCAATGCATTGTCCATATTGTGCATTGCATATCCTTTTGTTTTCAACAGCAAAAAAGAAAGCCATACTGTAGAGGTTTGATTAATGGATATGATGGATATGATTAATGTTGGATGCAGAATTTCAATTTTTTTTGGTTGAACTATTCTGTTTTGTAGACTTTAATTAATTTTTGTTTACATTTAAATTTATCTGTACGGTAATCCTTTAATTTTACAACTTTCTTACCTGGTTGCCGCCCATTCCATGACAGTTGAAGAAGCCAACCTTTTCATTCTCTTTACGGCCCATGTTATCCACACACTGATTTGTCTCAACATTTCTGATCTAATAACATAAGAGGATAAAGTCTGAAGATTTCATAGAATGCAGTGTTCTTTCAGTCAAGCACTGTAAGTCATCTTTTTTTTCACAGTTGAACATTGTCCTTGGGTTTTATGAGAAAGTATAACTGATGAAAAGCTTCAAATACATTTATTGCAGACTGCATTGAGGGAACAGTAGAACTGCTCAACACAACAAGAACAGCATTGGCTGAGCAGGAAGTGAAATTGTTTTGTATTGCAGAGGTCTTGGCATAACCCCACACATGCATAAAGCTGCATATTTATTGTGCAAAATGACAAACAGAAGCAATTTATTAACAACTCTGATTCGTTTAATGCCATGTCAAACAAGAAAACTATCTTTTATTTGAAAAGTCTGTTTCCAAAAGGTATGAATGAGGGTTTTTCTCTTGAAGACGTTTTGTGATGGTGGTTTTAAGCGTGTTGTATGACTCTTTTTTTATGTGTAAGATATGTTAATCTGATGTGGATCTACTCTGATTGGGTGATTGTTGCTTTTGGATAGTTAACTCTAATTAATTAGTGTGACGTCTTGAGTGAAGCTTGTTGCTAATTTGTGAATGAGTAATCTAATATGGAGATGTGGTTTTAAATGTCTGTTCATGATGTGTGTTGAAGCTGAGGAAGGCTCTTGAAACACGTTGGTATTTTTTAAGTATTAAAGTTCCCTTCATCACAAGCGATGCTGGATTATTTTTCATATTCTTGTACACAGTTTGTTTCCATGCACCTTGTGAAGTGATAAAGTTGCGCCAGATCCCATCTCATTAGTATAAACTAAAAAAAACTAAAAAAAGAAAACAATGAAATTCTCTTACCTCCCCAAGTGAGAAATATCTGCGTGGGATCTGCGAGTCGGGGTAGATGTTCTCCAGGTACCATGAGAAGGGTTTACACTTCAGAGATTCCCTCAAAGCCTTCCGAGCAGAAACATCGCCATAATCCACCCGGACCACACCTGGAGAAACACAACATCCATAACATTCATCATATCAACATCCATAACATTCATCATATACTGCCCTTTTATAATAGTGAAATGTGAATGCATGACCCTCTTTTGTAAGCTGCTTGGGATAAAAGCACCTGCTAAAGGAATAGATGTAAATAACCCATTTACAAACATGACCCGGGGAAAAAATATGGGACATTTATAGAGATAATGACTTCACAGAAGCATCTGGAAGACCGTGATCCATAAACATATTTAACGTTCATAGTTCCCTCAAATCCCTCAAGTCCAGAAAGCTTATATTGATCCATTTTTTTCTAAATAATTATGTAGGTTTATTATTATTATTATTTATTTATTTATTTTTTTTTTTTTTTACCTTATATTCTGGATATTTTTAAGAAACTATGAGCAACTAAACTAGGGCTGTAAAACTAGGGCTGTAAAAATAAACCAGCACAAATTAGGAACACATATTTGATACATACAGATAATTATATTTATACAAATAACAGTATTAATACGGCATTGAATTCTAATCATAGATGCAATGACACAGAAAAGAAAAAAAGAAAACAAAACACCAGAACAGAAGAGATTCCAAGACGAATGGACAGAAAAGTACCATATATGGTACTTTTCTGTCCATTCGTCTTGGAATCTCTTCTATTGTGATGACACATTGTTTCACACACACACACACACACACACACACACACACACACACACATATATATATATATATATATATATATATATATATGCGCCTTTATTTTCTCACGTCATTTGCTTATGAAGCAACAAAATGATTAAAACAAGTTATTAATACATTGTGAATAGCCCTAAAATGGTAAAATGTTAGAAATGCTCTATTATATTCATTTCAAAAATAGAGTTTGTAAAATTAATTTAATTTCTGACATTTTTTTATATTTATTATAGTTGACAATATCATGAATGATTTTATGCAATTTAATATAGATGCTAAAACACATTTGACAGTGATGAGTGATTTCATCACTAAAGACATTTAGGAATAAGTTTGCTGAATTAATGCTTTCAATTATGCTAAAAACAAGACATTTGTCAAGAATGATTGATTGATTGATTGATTGATTGATTGATGTAATGTGATCAACTAGTGCTGAAATAAGGGGGGTTTCATGAACTGTTATCCATATCCATATATTCACAAAGTTGTTTTTATTTAATTTATTTTATATGTTGTTGTTGTTGTTTTTTTGTTTTTTTTATAAAAAGGCAGATTCTCAGACTAACATTATATGCCTAAAATATAACACAAT
The DNA here is from genome assembly GCF_001515625.1 of Sinocyclocheilus rhinocerous. NCBI lineage: Eukaryota > Metazoa > Chordata > Actinopteri > Cypriniformes > Cyprinidae > Sinocyclocheilus > Sinocyclocheilus rhinocerous. The sequence continues at coordinate 1,177,815 of NW_015634028.1, read as the reverse complement.
GACACAATCACTGAAAAATCTCAAATGTCTCAATTTGAAAGCACTGCATCTTTCACTACAGACACTAGAGGAAGCTTCAGCATCACTTTTCCTCACTTTTCTCCAGTAAATGCTCGGTTTATATAAAATGTCCTATGCGCTCACACTCAAATTCCACCTATCCATTCTCCAAACCACTTATCCTCTTTAAGGTCACGGGGATACCAGAGCCTATCCCAGTGTCTAAAAACTAAAAGCAACCAAATTCTTATTCTCCATTATCCATTTCAGTTTATATTAAAGGGGTCATATGATGCTTTTTTAAAGATCATTATTTTGTGTATTTGGTGTAACAGAATATGCTGACATGCTTTAATGTTAAAAAAACACATTATTTTTCAAATACTGTACATTATTGTAGGTGCCTTCTTTCTTTGCGTGCACATTTGCGGCGGGATTATGCAAATATTTCCACATAGTGGGGTAGATATGTGGGGGCGTGTTAGAATGAGCCGTTTTAGGGGGGCGTGGCAGAGTCTTAACTTTGATAAAGAATATCTCTTTGGTTTTGAGACTTTAGTCTTTGCAACTTCAGGGATCTTATCTATGCACAATCAGCTTGTAACACTCCAAAGAGAAAGGAAAACTTGAAATCGCATCATATGACCCCTTTAAACAAACATGCACATTTTGAGATGATCTAGACAGGTGGTCTCTTCTACGTGTGTGACTCAAGCAGAGAGGATAATATATCTGCACGACACACACACACACACACACACACACACACAGACGCTGATGTCCCAGAGGCCTCGGCGAACTGAGCACACATTTGAGATGATCTAGACAGGTGGTCTCTTCTACGTGTGTGCCTCAAGCAGAGAGGATAATATATCTGCACGACACACACACACACACACACACACACACAGACGCTGATGTCCCAGAGGCCTCGGCGAACTGAGCACACACTGACAGCTGAAGTGTCAGGCATTTGTGTCTTTCTGCTGAGTGTTGACTTTCTGCATTTCTTCCTCAGTCTAGCGTTTTCTCTCTTTATGTCTGCCTTGATATTTTCTGCTGTATTGTGACCTCTCCTCTCTCTCTGTCCCACTGTCTCTCTTTGTCTGTGGTGCAGATGATAAATGAGCTTGTGTGTTTCAGTAGACGCCTTGGGGCAGAGCTGCTCTCAGATGCGATCACTGGGTCTAAGTTATGTGCTACTGTGTCCCCTGTTATACCTCTCCCCTCTGAGCTCAGTCCACATTTACAAGAATAGTTCATCCAAAACGTTTACAATCATTCACTTACTCTCGTTGTTCTAAACACACATAACGTTCTTTCTTCCAAGCAAAATCAATGTTCCTGCTGCTTGAAACTTCAAACAGGACAAACACATAAATGTTTCATAAATGTAGTCCACAAAGTCCATATTAAGCCAAAATGTAACAAACTGAAATGCACGTTGTTATTCACAGAAAATCTTTGTTGTAGCTCTCAAATTCTGCCACTTCGTGTTTGGTTTGAAACACACATGAACCAAACTTGTGCCCCCTTCAAATTGTATAATGAGACTTGAGATTTATTGCAAAATAAAGATTATTCTGTGAATAAATGATTTATATTTCACTCTGTTCTTTACCCGAAGCCACCATATGGGTTCATACAACGCAACAATTTCAATATTGTCCATGAATCATAAGGACTACTTGAATACTACAGTGCCGTTTTGTCCTTTTTGTAGCTTGACTGTATGAATAACCATTTTCATTGTTTGACAAATAGTGTGAATTAGAGGTCTTAATAAGTATACTTGTACAAAACTTTGACAGGTACCTCAGCTGCGGGTCAGGTCTGATAGTAGCTTTGGGTCTCTGGTAATTTTAATTTGAATACGATGGGCATAACTGTTAATAAGACATAATTTAACATCTTTTTTTTTTTTTTTCTAATTTGTCATCTCTGACTCGGATCGTGTTTTGCTTTTAAAAAAATAATAATTTTAATTAATGAAACCCTAGAGGAAACTGGTGTGTGCAGCAACGATGTGCAGTCTACATTTCAACATCCGAGCCACTTAAGACAACGAGTGCAGGGATTTGCTTATTAATATTAATCTAAGAATGTCCCTGTCATTTCAAGTGCGACACAAAGCTTATGACATAGCAGAAAAACAATGTAGCATACTGTTGTCAGATAATGAATACAGAAAACCATCTAAATGCAATTGATGCCATACTACTCAAATAAATCTTTTTTTTTTTAAACAAATAGCAACCATAACTGTATATTTTCTCAAATAATTCATGAAAGATCCATGGGGGAAAAATCTCCCAAATTTTTGGCATACACAAAGGTTACATTATCTGAAAACATGGGTTGAAAATATAGCGAAAATAAATGTTATGAAAAAGGATCAGCGAATGAATCTACAAATAATTTAGGAAAATGGGCATACTTTTACATCTAATTTGCCTATAGTGTTTAATTTGTCATCTATGATTTTGATCTGTTTTATACCTGGTTGAAAAAGTCTCCACTTGCCACTGGCATGCAGGGCTGCAGGTTGTGCAAACATCACTGCTTTTTCTTTCAGATCCAGTCAGGTTTGGGAAAATTGCCATTTAATTTTATCAGGTCGGTCTCGGGTCAGGCTTCCTTTTTAAAAAAAATTATTTATTAGGGATTTAAAGATTCACTCAACTCACAATGCGATACAATTCACGATACTGATTGCACAATACGATTTGAACAAAATGAGATGTAAGACAAATTATAAATGAAAAAGTGTCCTTTTATTATTTCTCGGACAAAATGCTGCACATTTCTTTTTTTTGCGAAATCAAAATCAAATAAATAAATAATACAAATGAAAGTAATCTCTCTGAAATCTCAAACTAAAGCTTTGCCTGTGCTCTATTTAAATTAGAGGCAACCACTGCATTTTAATCACAATCCAAACAAAGACGCTGCAAACATGCAGCATGAGCAGTTTTTTTTTATTTTATTAGAATGTATAAATTCAAAATTTGAAGCAAAACAGAATGGTATGTCTTTGATTTTGTGAAATTATGCTACATAAAACATCTGAACGAAACAAAAACGGCAGACGGGCTGAATGAAAACGCAAAATTCACTCTCTGACAGCAGGTGGCGCTTATGGAACAGCAGCCATACAGCGTTTCCTTGGTTGCAGCTATAAACAAAGACGTGCTAAACAAAGAGATATGCTGCGTCCCAATTCACATACTATCCATCCTAAATAGTATTTGAAAATAGAATTAGTACGTCCCAAATCATAGTATGTTTAAAAAAGTATGCCAAAGATTCCCGGATGGTCTACTACTTCCGGTTAGAATTCGAAGTGCAGATCGATGCACACTCTAACGGCTAATATTGCCCACAACACATTGCGCGGTGGATGAGGATTCGATTAGAACTACAAACACGCATAAAAAAAGTGTTAAAAAACTACAAACATGGCGGATATACGCGACCACGGACAGGTAAAGAAAGAGATTTGAGTGATAAAAAAATCAATGTCTAACCTGATGAAAAATATAAATTTAATGTTATCCACGTTATATATAATCTTCAGCAACACTGTGAACTTTTATAATGATACGTTTGGTCATTAACTCTTAAATGCATCATTATGCAAACACATGAGTAGAGTTCTCGGCATGATAGACCCGCGACTGGCAGATCAACGTGCCTCTTCATTTCTCTCAAATACAGTAGGAAATCAAATGAAACGAAATGTGGATGATGTTAACTGTGACAAGATGATTGACAGGGCAGTTTAAACAGTGACAGAATGCACGTAACTAAGCAACAGAGCGTCCGTTAAAGAAGCAGCTATGATGAAGTAGTATGTACAAAAGCTTGCCTGCTATTCTTCTACATACTCAAAAGTATGTACTTTTTCTTCACAAAAAGAGTACATAATTTTAGGGCATAGTATAAGGGTTGCAGCAATACATTCATATAAACCCCCACCTCAAATGTATTGCGATTAATTTAACACATCAACCGACTTAAATCGTCACATATTTTTTATTGATTTTCAACCGGTTCAGGTACAGATTAAGACTAGAAGATTTTACACAATAGATGTCTAGTGTGAATATTGTTTTAAACATCTGCTTGTGTATTCCATGCACTGAATACCGTTTTAAATGTTAGAAATAGCTTTCAAGTAAGTAAGTGGACCCCAGACAGCACACATACGTCTGCAAGATGTATGTTAAAGATCGCTTCATCTGGAAATCATCTGCTGTGTACAAACATCTGATAGACATCTTTAAGATTCAGTTTTACATACATTCTAAATCATAAACATCTTAAAGACATCTTCTAAACGTATTTTTGGCATCTGATAGGAAACGTCCGATAAACGTATTGCAGATGTGCAAACACTCTAAAAAATACGTCTTGCAGATGTAAATGCAGACGCCAAACAGACGTCTCTGAGATGTGCGTGAGCTATCAGGGACTATTCCTTTAAATGTGTAAGAACTTCCCTCTGTTGCGCCACAAATCTCTTCATTTCAAATAACCTCAGTCTTTCTCTCCAGAACAGTCACTTCCATAGCCTCAAGACATACCAGACCACACTATTTATTCATCACACACACAAACACACACACACGCTTCAGTCTGCAGACCACAACACAGCACCTCTGGGACACCTTTCCAGGAACAATCCCCGCCTGTGCTCCACATTACCACAGAGTTCCTCCTGAATCTTTCCCTCTCAAATGAACTGACAGAGGTTTCAGTAAAGGCTAATCTCATTATTGTCCTTGTACAGGGTGCTGAGGCTTTCTAACCCCACTATAGCACTACATTTCCCAGGTCTCCCTAGGGGCCAGATGCAGATAAGAAAAGCAGAACATTTATGAATACGTGAGCAGCGAAGCAGAACTCAGACACTTAGCACAATGCCAGGCATAAATAAAAGAAGGAAAGTCTCTCATCAGGGTGAAATATCTGTCCCACTGATCTGCGCTATAGCAGAAACGCTTGCGGACTGTCCAGATCAGCAGATATGAGCAAGCCAGATGGATGTAAAACATGTTTTAGGGGGATGTGGCACAGTAGTGGCTGTTAAAGTTGAATGGGGATAAAATATTGATGTTTCATGGTAGGAATAAGATCAAAAGTGTCTTTTGTTGGAAAACGTTCACTGGAAAGGTTGTGGAACAGAATTTGTCAAGGAATGTTTTTTTTTAATTTTGTTTTGTTTTCCATTTATTTTATTAATATATATATATATATATATATCTCCTGAACTGCACCTTCACTTCCATTTTTCTTTTCAGTCTCTTTATTTTGCCCTGATATCTATCTCTCACATGACTTTAATACTCAAGATTTAACAAAACTATACTTTCTAAATTGCCTACATGTCAAAATTAGTACATCACTACAATATCTTTATATAAAAATCCTACTGAACATGAGTCATGTTTTTCCCTTACAAAAATTAACCATGTTTTTTTTTTTTTCCAATGGATTACCATTTGTATTTATTTTTACTACAAATGCCATGGTTAAACTATGGTTAGTGTAGCAAAAACCATGGTTAATTTGTGGTTACCATGCTTTGACAATAGTAACCATTGTCTTTGGATTTATAGTAAAATCATTATTAATTTTCGTAAGGGTTGTGTTGTCTGCCCTAGCTTGCCCTAAACCTATTATAAAATATGATTATCTGTCTGCTAAATTACTACTATAACGTTACAATAAATAATAATGATGTCCTTTATACAATATTTTGAGTGATGACTGATGAGCAATGGGCTGCTGCTGCTTAACTAAGTAAACAAAGACAAAATTACAATAGCATATTTACAGATGAAACTGACCTGCACTTGAAACCCAGAACAGTAGGCCTAGTTTTGCTTCTATGCTCCATCTGTGCGCCTCCACAGTCCACTCCATTCTCTCTCTCGCATTGATTACTCTGATCCAAACCGTTTGCCGGAGGTGCTGAGAGCGCGCGAGCCGAAGCATTGCCAGTCACGACTAACCGATTCATGATTTATTAGAGATTTAATTATCGAATGGATGGTGAAATCAGAAATAATCGCTTTAGTACATTCGGCAGGCAATTATACAATAATAATATTAAAACAGCGGGCCAAATCTGCTGCCAGGCCACCGGGAATTGTCCCGGTTCTCCCGATGGCCAGTCCGCGCCTGATTTCCCTAGATATGCAGAACGTGCAGGATTCATATATTGTCTTTTTGCGGCTTAATATTCACAGACACTAGTCCATATCGCGTTTTGATTTAAGAGGACTTAACTTAACACTACTTTTGATTTATTCGTCCAAAATGTGGCATATTCCGTCATAGAGCCGTATGTCTCAGAGTAGTCAGTGCAATTTGGGAAAGAAATCAATTAAATCTGTATGTGGATGTGTGTAAATATTCAAATGTAATCCCCTTTGTAATCTTTAACATTTTCATAAGTAACTGTAATTTAATTACACATTGCAGGGAATACGCAGGTATACAGCGTCTTTATCAGTCAGCATTGCGTATACCCACTTCTAAATCCCCTCTGATGAGCAGCATTCAGTTGTCCTGAATTAGCCAAAACCATGAGAGTCCAGCACGTGAGTAGCTAATCCATTCGCATTTGAATTAATGCAAAAATTCCCTAAAAACACCCAAAGACAATGATACGGTCGGGACCGAGGCGTAAACACTCTCATGCAGTGTGTTTCATTCATACTCGAACCCAGAAAGTCCAAAACTGACTCGTAGAAGTAATAACTTATGACACCAGGAAATCCCTAATATGGATAAAGGCATTCAGCTATCATAGCCAAAGCAATCTCTGCTGTAGCTAAGCTGAATAAAAAGAAAGGTTTTGACTGATGAAACATGAAGACAATAAACACACGATTGCGACAATATATGGTTTATGTGTGTTTTTCAAGTCATCTCCAGGTAATAAAAAGCATTTGAACAATGCAGTGCTAATTGACATAGCATTTATTACAGTTGGCTATAGAAACGACAAAATATATCTTCTGCCTTATTCTGTAATAAAAAAAAAAAGTGTTTGTATATAAACAAATCATAAAATTGTCATTAGGAAAATATAGGAAAAATATTATAGAACACAAATGATTGGTTATTGTCCAGCAGTGCATTTGATTTCTCGGTCAATTAAAAGAGAGAAAAAAAATTATAAATAATAATAATAATAATAATAACAATAATAAAACCTGTCAGTTAGAGCAAACAGTCAGTCACACACAGGAGCAGCTCTGCGTAAGAATCACAAATTTTGTTTCAAATAGAGATCATGATTCTCCTACGATTCTGGACAACTAAAGAAAATAACGTAATTTACTAGAGGTTCTGACAAAATGTTAATTGTTTCTATTTATTTTTATTTATTGCAAAATCTGCACCTATTCTATGGCTAATATTCATTTCATAATGATCCTTACTTTGTGAAGTCAAGCAGCAGAAGTTAAGTGACTGTGCAAATACTACTGCCCCATTTTGGGGTGAACTAAATATGCAAAACTAGTCTTGCATGTCACTGTTTATAACACAGGGAGTTCATCCTTTGCTGGGCCACTTAAAAATTAAGAGTATACCCACTTCTCAAGGCACCGCTACACCACTGGTCATAACAACCAAAATTAAAGCTCCAAAGATAATGTGATGGACCATCTCAGTAAGTGAAGTGTCTTTTAGCGATTTCCTGAAGAGTATTACCTGGTGAGATGATGTAGAAGAAATCTTTGAACTCATCCATCCAGACTTCAGCCAATCGTCTGTTGTTCTTGTTGATCACCTGACCAGTTCCACCAGGGAAGCTGTATGGTGTGGCCTTCCGAAACACATGGCCTACATGAGAACATGTGACTATCTCCAGAGATCCTCCACACTGCCAGATCTATTCACACACATACAAAATAAATACAATCAACAAGGATCTTTAAAACATGGCCACATACAATTACAATAAAAAAAGCAGCATGTATTTATGAATATAATAAGGCAGAACATCATCATTTATGACCCCTGCTATTTTTTTAATGTTTTAAACTACCATAAAATGGAGCTCTCACCCTAAAAGACATTTCAAGGTTTTCCCCTCCCCATATGTCCATGCCTGAATCATAGGTGCCAATCTCTTCAAAATAACTTCTGTCAATAGAGAACAGACCTCCTGCCATTGTGGGAGTTCTGTATATAATTCAATAATATATTTTTTAAATATGATATAAAATTATTTGTCTGTAAAAATGCTTTTTTTTTTTAACAATACATTGTTTTTTTTTTGCTTTTTTAAATGACACTTCATTTTGCTCTGTGTGTCCTAATGTGGATACTAGATGTGCACATTTTAGTACGGAAAAATGACAGACTTTCTTGACAATTGTCATTGCTTGTCCCACTGAACAAGCCAGTGATGAGCTGTCATCAGACGACTGGTGATATCATGTGTAACTTTTAGAAAACACGTCACGAATTTGTGAGGTTTATTCCTTTTCGCTGCGTCTCATGTTTTTAAATGCAATCTGCGTGAATGGCGCTTCGGCTCTTTGTATTAAGCAATGCATAAATACATGATGCTGTTTTGTTTATAATTGTTTATGCAATTTACGAAATTATGTTTGATCTATATGAGTTAATTTAGACGTAATGCACATTTTTTTTTTGTTTATAGACAGTTATTTCCTTTTCATTGGCAATTTAATGCACTGCATTATTTTGCTCATTGCGCCCTCCTGTGGCTTCGGGAGACAAGCCAAAAGTTTTCTTCAGACCTATTTAATCTGCATGTAAAACATTAGAAATTAGATATTTGTTTAATTTTTATTTTGTGTTTGACTGTTAAAACAAAAAAATATTTTTGTTTGTCTCAGTAAATTGGGTTAATTTAAAAATACAGTGGTTAAATTTAAAC
>NW_015634028.1:1162993-1165607 GCF_001515625.1 Sinocyclocheilus rhinocerous | reverse complement strand
TTGTTTATGCAATTTACGAAATTATATTTGATTTATATGAGTTAATTTAGACGTAATGCACATTTTTTTTTTGTTTATAGACAGTTATTTCCTTTTCATTGGCAATTTAATGCACTGCATTATTTTGCTCATTGCGCCCTCCTGTGGCTTCGGGAGACAAGCCAAAAGTTTTCTTCAGACCTATTTAATCTGCATGTAAAACATTAGAAATTAGATATTTGTTTAATTTTTATTTTGTGTTTGACTGTTAAAACAAAAAAATATTTTTGTTTGTCTCAGTAAATTGGGTTAATTTAAAAATACAGTGGTTAAATTTAAACGTTTTTTTCTATTGCTCTTTGTTTAAAAAAAAGGTTATAAAAAATGTCAATAATTATCGATACCGAACGATATTAAATATTATATCATTGATACATGTTTTAGCTATATCGCCCAGCCCTAGTTGTAATAAAAATGTAAGCAATATACCGATTGTAGGTCTCTAAATCTAAACAAATTGTAATCATATCACAGTATGTTTTGAGGTCCAAATTACAAGCCTTTTGTTTTACACACTGACAAATGTTTGCTTTTGCATATCATGCTTGAAAGACATATGAAAAGTAAAACTAGTTCAGTTTAAAACATTCCTTTATAAAAATCCTCAGGATAATGAAGAACTGGTTTAAAGAGTTGATGATATCAGATGTTAGATTCACATCTTACTTAGTAATAATGTAACTGGCAGTGCTGCAGTGACAACAACTAAACCATTGTACCGCCTACATTACATGCTGTCTGTTCAATTAACAAAAAAATCAGCCATTATGTGAAGGTTTTGATTTATTTGGAACAAAGGCTCTGTCTCTTACCATTGAATAGTGTGTGCTTGAAAGAAACAATATAGCACAGAAGATTTCACGGGTCATTCTCAGAGCCATTTGTGAATAATGCACAGAATACTGTATTTACATTATTCACATCAAACTTTAAAATAAAACACTAATTTTATTACCTAACAGGAAGGGTTCTGTCCCCCTTGCGTCGGTCCATCTCTCTCTGAGGAACTGGATACCATCTGAAGTTGAGCTTCCAGTTGAATCCCCCATAGGTCATATCTGAGCCGGCCATGTACTCGAATGTCTCATCACTGATGACATCAATGATTGGACAGACCACAGCCCTCCTAGAATGACAAACAAAAATAACCCATTCACCTTCAGGCCAGTGTTGCAGTGGAAAATAGGGTATTTTGACAAGAATTGCTTCAATTTTTTAACATTTCAAATTGTTATCAAAATGTACAGCCTTACATAAAGGATGCCTACAAACAAAGCATGAGAAAGCTAAGAAAAAAAATTGAGGGAGAAAAAAAAAAAAAGGAATAGTTAAAAACTTCCCTCTCTGCCAAATATAATACCTGCTTTTTAGATTACTTTAAGATTAGTAAATCTTTAAAGCATTCCCATGATGCATACCTTTTCATCAACAAACATACACCTATAGAATGGCTCAAATGGTCATACCACCCTAAGATCCTGGATTCAGATGAATTTCAGGTTTAAACTGAAAGCTTTAGCTAGTTAAAACACTTACCCCGCTTTCACAGACATGGCTTAAGCCTAGTCCCAGACTAACATGCATGCCTGAGCTGTTTTAGCTGAAAGAAACTTGCACTGACAGATCTTAAAAAATATCAGTGCCATTGTTATGTATCAAGATTCACACCAGTTTTTTTTTTTCTTTCTAAGGAACATTTAGGCTATAAATGATACTTAAATGTCCTAATTGAACTATGGCCTAAACCTGGTTTATGGCTCGTTTCCACTGAGCGGTACGGTACGGTTCGGTACAGTACAGTACAGTACAGTACAGTAGTGCGCCGCACATCGCCCGCGACGACGATCATCGTGTCAGGACCGCTTCCCACGTATCGACGAGGACACGAAATGTTCAGTAGACTTTTTGCTTTAAATGAATGGTTATTGTCATGGTGTAATAATTGGAATCTTTTCTGGGAGAGTCCTAGGCTTTTTCGCGCTGATGGCCTGCACCCCACCAGAGTCGGAGCGGAACTCCTTTCGGACAACATCTCCAGGACGCTACGCACCATATGACTAGTAAGTCAAATCTCAAATAACTGCCCTGATGACTTTTGTTCTACTGATTTTACTATTAAATGATAGAAGTACTTGCGCTGTACAATTGTAATGTGGTGTTTGGGTTCAGCTTCCTGGGGGAAAAGTTCACTGGTCCCTTGCTGAATATATAGGCTTTGCTCTGCAGCTGAATGGCTCTGCCTTCACTGTGGGTGGCGTGGAGGAGGAACACAGCACCTCTCCAAAGTCCTCAGTCGTCATGCCTACCAAGTCTGAACCTGTTCACGTCATGCCTGCCAAGCCACAGCCTTCTCATGTCATGTCTGCTACGCCAAGTTCTGCTCACGTCATGCCTGCCAAGCCAAAGCCTGCTAACGCCACGCCTGCTACTCCAGGACCTGCTCACACCATGCCAGTTAAGTCAAAATTTACTCATGTCATGTCCACCATGTTAAAACCTGATCACGTCATGTCTGCCAAGCCAGAGTCTGCTAACGTCATGTCTGCTACCCCAGGGCCTGCTCACGTCACGTCTG
>NW_015634028.1:1160917-1161519 GCF_001515625.1 Sinocyclocheilus rhinocerous | reverse complement strand
TTCAACAATACTTTCCTTAAAGACATTTTCCGTTTTGGTTTGGACAAAAACATTTCACAGTTAATGCCACGCAATACCCCACACTGGTCACTGGAACAATACATTGACTTTGCACTCCGTTTGGCTGGCTCGCCATTTACTGTGGGGATAGTTGATGAGGAATCCTACTATCCTCCAGTATTCGCCACACCAAAGTGTTTGCAAGTTATGTCTGGGATTATTCAAGTCACGTCAGAGTCTACGGAACCTGCTCACGTCATGCCTGCCAAGCCAAAGCCTGCTAACGTCACGCCTGCTACTCCAGGACCTGATCACACCATGCCAGTTACGTCAAAGTTTACTCATGTCATGTCCACCATGTTAAAACCTGATCACGTCATGTCTGCCAAGCCAGAGTCTGCTAACGTCATGTCTGCTACCCCAGGGCCTGCTCCCGTCACGTCTGTCAAGCCAGAGTTTGCTCATGTCATGTCGGCACCACAAGAGATTCTTCTCAACATGGCCACCATTGAAGAGCTTCGTTGCAAGATGGCTGCCACACAAGAGTCTCTTCGCAAAATGGCCGCCCTTCTAGAGTCTCGTCACGTCTCAACTGATCTTCC
>NW_015634028.1:1150631-1151246 GCF_001515625.1 Sinocyclocheilus rhinocerous | reverse complement strand
GCCTGAGTCCCCGGCCAAGATGGCCGCCACGCCTGAGTCCCCGGCCAAGATGGCCGCCACGCCTGAGTCCCCGGCCAAGATGGCCGCCACGCCTGAGTCCCCGGCCAAGATGGCCGCCACGCCTGAGTCCCCGGCCAAGATGGACGCCATGCCTGAGTCGGATGCAGAGCTTGGGCCAAGACTGAAAAGACTGATAGCTAGCGTGATGGACTTACCACTGATGTCGGTGAGAGCTGCAGGCATTCCGGTGACGTCAGCGCTCTCAAGCCCAACAGTCCTAGAGGTCCTGCCGCCCTCGGCTGCCCTTACTGCTCCAAAGGCCTCTCCTGTCCATGAATCCAATCCAGTGCCTCCAGAAGTGGTAGCTTCCGCTGCAGGACCTCCAGAGGTGGTGGCGTCCGCTTTCGAACTCACTGCCTGCCTTGTCACGCAAACACAAAAAAATATAATCGTGTATTTTATAATTTTATATTTTCACACAGACAATAGCCGTTTTTCAATATGCGTTCTTGTCTGTTCTTGTGGACTTGTGAAACGCCATTGCCCAAAAACCATCGTAATTTTCTAAATATTACTGTTATTGTGTCATGAAATGTAGTTTTAAGAGTTTTTCAG
>NW_015634028.1:1145834-1148475 GCF_001515625.1 Sinocyclocheilus rhinocerous | reverse complement strand
AATCTATTATTTATTCCTGGTCATATCGTTTTGGCTGAGCACAAAGTTATGTTTAACTTTATATATTTATTTTTAACTTTACCATAGTACAGTGCTGACTTCATAGCATACGTTTGACTGAATTGTTTGCTTTTGTCTTTATTTCCTCTTATATTTTGTACTTATACTTTTATAATGGCTATTATTGTTCATTAAAACTGACATTTAACCAAAAGTTGTGCTTATTGTCGCGCTTTATCGTCGATCGCTACTTTCCGGCATACACCATGCCTATCAAGGAGGGTACTATTGGCAGTGGAAACGCAGGCTGGATCAGGGTTACCCGTACCGAATTGTACTGTACCGTACTGCTCAGTGGAAACGAGCCATTAGTCTAAGCCCTGACTGTGAAACCAGCTCTTAAAGTCTGTATAACAGTCCAAAATGACTTTGCATCAGGTCAGCCTGTCCAGGTTTATTTTTGCAATAATGCCCATCTGACTAGACTATCCTTTGTGTAGAAGAAAAAAAAATTACCTAGTCACATTTCCAAATAGAAACAGTCCACATTGTAGCTCATGCTTCCAGAATGTTAATTGGATAAACACCTCCAGCTTTAGCACCACTAGACCGATTCTGATCAATGCAAACTCAATACACGGACTGCATAATGCTATACAAACCCAAATGAGCAACTTATCCCTTACTGCTCTGTGATTCGGCCAGACGGGAAAATAAAAATCTTTAAAGCATGCAGCACATAGCACATGCTCTCACAGAAAGGTTTCCTGCATCAAAGCACCTGAGCGAGACTCTGAAAGTGAGTGTCTGAGTGAGTGTGCTTGTAAGAGTAACAAGATATTCTCAGTAATGCAATTCTGAATCTGTGTTCTGTATACCTGAATCTGTGTGAATGTAATAAAGATCGCTTTACAGATGGAGGACACGTCACACTTACTGACCGGTAACAGGATTATACTTTGAGAGACCATGAACCAAAGCAGCTGGAAAGGTAAGCATTCCAAGCAAGCAGTAGAGCAAGTTTATGCTTAAGTCGATTATTGGATCAAATGTATTTGTGTATAAGTGACGTGACATGTGGCCAAGTATGGTGACCCATACTCAGAATTAGTGCTCTGCATTTATCCCATCCTAAGTGCACACACACAGCAGTAAACACACACATACCGTGAACACACACCCGGAGCAGTGGGCAGCCATTTATGCTGCGGCGCCCGGGGAGCAGTTGGGGGGTCGGTGCCTTGCTCAAGGGCACCTCAGTCGTGGTATTGAAGGTGGGAGAGAGCGCTGTACATTCACTCCTCCCACCTACAATCCCTGCAGGTACGAGACTCGAACCCGCAACCTTTGGGTTACGAGTCCGACTCTCTAACCATTAGGCCACGACTTCCCATAAATGTATAAATGTATAAATGTTTCTGTGGACTTTCACCTAAAACAACCAAACATTTAATAGTTTTCCTTAACCAGCAGTCCGGGACCCACTAGGGATGCAAGATGGTTTAAAAACATTTATTCTGAGACAAAACAAACTTTCTAAAACTAAAAATCAAGTGTAATCTGACATCATATTTTTATTGTAATTAATTTCCTCAACAACTGCCATATTTATTGAAAAACCAGAGTTTCACAGTTTTAGTAAAAAAATCCTATAATCCTAAATGACTGGAAAAATCAAGTAAATAAAATAAATGTAATAAAAAGTGTAAACTCTGGAATTATGGAATTGAATTACTTATAATTGTTTCATTATTTTAATATATTGCCACTCCTAGTGTAAATAAAATCATAATACCAGAAATGTCATAGCTTACATGATGGTCTTTGAATATTGTCTTTGACAATATAGGGGGCCTTGGAGTCAAAGAGGCTGAGAACCACTGCTCTACAGCAGGGGTTTTCAACCTGTGGGGCGCCAGCACCTGTCAAGGGGGGCGCGAGCATCAGTTAAAGGCAGGGTATGTGATTTTTCAAAAACACTTTAGAAAACTGATTCGGGCCGAATCGCAAAACAAACTTGTAGCCAATCAGCAATAAGGGGCGTGTCTACTCGTGATGTGGAGGAGAGAGCTTTCAGTGCATGGGACGACATTAGCCGAGCCGAGCGACAGAGAGATAGAGATGGCGGATAAATATCGGATCAGCTTTCCAGCGCTGGAGAGAACTCAAGGAGCGGAGGCCTGCGATCGGACGCCGAGGTTGCTTTGTTTCTTCTCAATAGGTGAGTAACACCGTGTCTACAACAGCTAAAGTCTGCCTACACTGGACGCGATCAAACGACCGTTGAAAACCATTTGAAATTTGTGTCAGCACGTCATAAATAGAACCCGGCAGCAGTTTTCTGTCGGGATTTGTTGCGCCGCGCCGCTCACGTCCGAAGACACGGTGTAATATTGGTTTTGCTTGGTTTCACAGAACTAATCGTTGCCTGGGTTGCGTACATATATGTGGGGCGGAGCTATCAAAATACGGGCAAGACCCTTTTGGGGTAGGGGCGTGTTTGTTTTGGTGATTTCAAATATCAACATTGGCTACCAGAAATCACTTACCCTGCCTTTAAATATTCACGCACTTACATAGGCTATGTATGTCGCGTAAACTTTCAAGCGCTGTTTAAAGGGTTAGTTCACCCAAAAATGAA
>NW_015634028.1:1139601-1143760 GCF_001515625.1 Sinocyclocheilus rhinocerous | reverse complement strand
GCGTTTTGTAGTTTTGGGTTAGTTTTGAGTAGCAATTAGGCGGGTTTTGTTGTGAAAACCTGGCAACCCTGGTCACGCTTATTGACAGTGTAAGATGATTTACGGTTAGCCGTGTCGGAAATCCAACCACGGATTGGCATGTTGTTATCTCAGAAACAGGCTCAGCCATCACATTGAATCAGGTAAACTGGTTATATATTTATGTTTCAGTATAATTACGCACGCTATACCAGGGGCGGTTCTGAACCCTTTTTAGGTGGGTTTCAGCCCCCCTATCTGTCACCTTAGCCCCCCAAAACTATCTTAACGATCAGGCCAGTGCTGCTTCCTCGAGAAAGTTTTTCATTCTCACGTGTTTTAAGTCTTGTCAGTTTAAACATTAAAGTAATTTTAAGCCATTATGGCTCAAGACATCTCAATTCGGTACTCACGCACTGTGATAGAGCGTTTCTATGCGCACCGCTCACACATCTGAAGTGCACAAACAGATAGCCTTCTCAGACAGCAGGTGAATACCAATGGCTGTCTTGACAAGTATGCTTGTAAGCACAGTAGGTTGTTTTAAGTGAATGTAAACAGTAAAGAAAATATCAAATGTACATCAGTATAACGGATCCGTGCATTTCTTATGTAAATAATGTTAATCAAAAAGAGCAAAAGAAAAATTGTTCGCTGCTTTATTAGCTTTAATGGATATTTGCTTTTATGTTAATTTTAATAAAGTTAAAAAGGGCGCAAGTGAAATTAGACCAACTTGGGGGGGGCGCATGTCCTAAAAGGTTGAAAACCCCTGCTCTACAGTACATTCTCTGCTGTCTGACTGAAGTTTATTGTAAACATATTTTGCTAAGTACTATATTTAGTTTCTCTTATGGCAAAAAGCATGAGAAAAGGTATAGCAAATATAACATTCTCAAGTCTATAAAATGTCAAGTTTGGGGCTCAGGAATAGATTGTCTGTACACAGTCAAGCACACTCACCTGTCCTCTTTGATCAGGGCCAGCAGTGGCTCAAGCCACCCTACAGTGCACTCACAGTGAGCGTCCAGGAAGGTGATGACCTGTCCTCGTGTGGCGGCCGCCCCTCTTAGTCGTGCTCGGATCAAACCGGATCGCTGCTCCATCCTCAAAATTCGCACCGGAACCTCCAGAGTCGCAACATAGTCCTCTAATTTTTTCTTTAGAAAATCTGCAATCAATCAATCAATAAAAGCAGAGGTCATTTACAGAGATGAGGTTATGGTGAAGACCAACTTGGGGGGGCGCATGTCCTAAAAGGTTGAAAACCCCTGCTCTACAGTACATTCTCTGCTGTCTGACTGAAGTTTATTGTAAACATATTTTGCTAAGTACTATATTTAGTTTCTCTTATGGCAAAAAGCATGAGAAAAGGTATAGCAAATATAACATTCTCAAGTCTATAAAATGTCAAGTTTGGGGCTCAGGAATAGATTGTCTGTACACAGTCAAGCACACTCACCTGTCCTCTTTGATCAGGGCCAGCAGTGGCTCAAGCCCCCCTACAGTGCACTCACAGTGAGCGTCCAGGAAGGTGATGACCTGTCCTCGTGTGGCGGCCGCCCCTCTTAGTCGTGCTCGGATCAAACCGGATCGCTGCTCCATCCTCAAAATTTGCACCGGAACCTCCAGAGTCGCAACATAGTCCTCAAATTTTTTCTTTAGAAAATCTGCAATCAGTCAATCAATAAAAGCAGAGGTCATTTACAGAGATGAGGTTATGGTGAACATCTTTATATTACACACATCTTAAAGGGGTCATGAAGTGCCTTTATTATTTTGTACTGTTCTCTGAGGTACACTTATAATGTTATCAAGATTTGTACATCAAAAAACATCATAATTTAGAAGTAATAGGCTATTTTCTGTACTTTTTTGACCCCTCTCATCAGAACGCTCTGTTTGAATAGGTGTGGCTGATTGTAGACTCGGAAACTAAACGCCCACTGCTATGATTGGCTAACAGTTGTGTATGTTTGATAGCCTACATCCTTCATAGATGGATGCTGCTGTTATTTTGGTTAAAAGCACATAAATACTTAATACATACAGTAATAGACAAAGCAATAGTGACCACATAATAAAACACATGAAACAGTTCCTCACACTTGTGTGGTGCGACATTACTGTTGGACCCAATATAGTCGGCACAGCATCATCTTTTATTTTCAATCTTTCTGAAAATCATGCATCGAATTGTGCCTTGTTTGTAAACGAATCCATGGTAAAACGAAGTTAAGAAAGGACCAAGTTCTTACTGATGTGGTCTGGAACTTCATTAAAAATAAAGTTCATCCACTCTTTCCTAATGTTGGGATCAGAAGGAAGGCGATGCAAAGACTGTGTTTTTCCACAGCTTGGCTCTGCACAGTGTCTTGTTGTCTACGGAACATCTTTATCTTTTGGTTTCTGCATAGACCTGCATTTGCTTCTCTCGTTATTTACACTACATGCGTGAATCAGTGGGCGGAGCTAAACAGGCAGTGATGTAGTGATGTAGGTGTTGATCTTCTTGTGCGGAGGCGGGGTTTAGCCACACTATTACATCATAAAGTGGCACATTCCACAACCTGTCATTTTGGCAGATTGGCTTCAACATAAGCTGTTTTTAGACTAATGAGTTTTGAGTTCTGAAACTTACAGGATGTTTTTACAGTGCAATGACCTCTTATATGTCAAAAGATCAAGGGAATTTTGATTTCTCAGCTCATGACCCATTTAATGTTTCCTCACTCAGGTCTCTAAGAAGCTGAATGACATTTATGGACTAAATAAACTTTAGAGATAATTTGTTGCCAACATTCACATAAACGATGACACTGGAGATATTCTGCCATTGTTATTGTGATACTGAAGGAATAACTCAACATGCAAATTTTAATGAATTGATGTGATTAGGACCTCTCTCGCTGGCATCATCCACCAGCAGAATCTCGAGCAGCAGGTGTCTGGGCGAGCGGTTTATGGCGCTGTGTATGGTTCTTAGAAGTGTGCTCCAGGCTTCATTATGAAACACGATCACAATGCTGGTATTTGGAAGGTCATCAGGGTACGTCTTGGTTTTACAGCTGAGGAACACACAAGAACAAGGTTAATATGATAAAAAGTGTAAAAACCAACCATTTTTTGACATAGTCAAGTAAATTGTGTTTGCATAAACAAAATTTCATCAGCTTTGCAGATAAACCTGATTTTAATGTTTATTATATTGTAATATCTTAATGACATATAGACACATTTAGCAGATTACAGCTGGGCAATAATATAGATTACATTTTGCATCAACATGAACAATCAAGCCGTTGAAATCTGATATATAGTTTATATTGTTTTAAAGTGGATGTAGATATATGTATATATATATACAACTTTAAATATATCACTGGGCAATAACATTTACATTCTGAAATGACATTAATAATCAAGTAATTTGCTATATGGTATATATGGTGTCACGCCCCTGGACTCTATCTGTGTGTTTTTCCTACCCTACGTGCTCCATGACCCAGTTTTCTCCCATGTTAATTGTTTCATTAGTTCCAGGTGTTTCTCGTCATCCCCTCCTCTAGTCCTGTGTATTTAAAGTGAGTCCTATTCAGAGTTCCTTTGTCTGGTATTGAATTTTCGTCTTTCCCCGCTACGTGTGTGTTCCTGGTTCCATGAATGTTAATTAAAGTCTGTTGGTTTGAAGTCTACTCCTCGTCTCCTCGCTCCATGCTCCTCACAGTCACAACGTGACAGAATACCAGACTGTTCCCTCCATTTTTGTTTCTGTTTTTACTCAGTGTTTTGTTTCCGTTGTGTCCATGGATCCCCTCCTTCGCCCTGAATACCTCCTCCTCCTGCTGGAGCCCACTGCACCGCGGCTGAGGGTGAGCTGATTATACATCTGGGACTGCTGGACTTCGAGGAGGACCTTATAGACTGGGAAACCCCCTCTCCTCTCTCCTTCGTCCCCGCTGGTCCTGTCCAGCCCTGAGTGGGCTCCCATTTCCCAGTCCAATAGAGAGAGGGTTCCAATCCCCTAGTTTAGCCCAGAGAGGGCTCCAGTCTCCGAGTCTAGCCCAGAGAGGGCTCCAGTCCCCGAGTCTAGCCCAGAGAGGGCTCCAGTCCCCGAGTTTAGCCCAGAGAGGGCTCCAGT
>NW_015634028.1:1125628-1137054 GCF_001515625.1 Sinocyclocheilus rhinocerous | reverse complement strand
GCGGGGTTTAGCCACACTATTACATCATAAAGTGGCACATTCCACAACCTGTCATTTTGGCAGATTGGCTTCAACATAAGCTGTTTTTAGACTAATGAGTTTTGAGTTCTGAAACTTACAGGATGTTTTTACAGTGCAATGACCTCTTATATGTCAAAAGATCAAGGGAATTTTGATTTCTCAGCTCA
Organism: Sinocyclocheilus rhinocerous; assembly: GCF_001515625.1. NCBI lineage: Eukaryota > Metazoa > Chordata > Actinopteri > Cypriniformes > Cyprinidae > Sinocyclocheilus > Sinocyclocheilus rhinocerous. The sequence goes on along the minus strand of NW_015634028.1, from coordinate 1,136,866 downwards.
TGACCCATTTAATGTTTCCTCACTCAGGTCTCTAAGAAGCTGAATGACATTTATGGACTAAATAAACTTTAGAGATAATTTGTTGCCAACATTCACATAAACGATGACACTGGAGATATTCTGCCATTGTTATTGTGATACTGAAGGAATAACTCAACATGCAAATTTTAATGAATTGATGTGATTAGGACCTCTCTCGCTGGCATCATCCACCAGCAGAATCTCGAGCAGCAGGTGTCTGGGCGAGCGGTTTATGGCGCTGTGTATGGTTCTTAGAAGTGTGCTCCAGGCTTCATTATGAAACACGATCACAATGCTGGTATTTGGAAGGTCATCAGGGTACGTCTTGGTTTTACAGCTGAGGAACACACAAGAACAAGGTTAATATGATAAAAAGTGTAAAAACCAACCATTTTTTGACATAGTCAAGTAAATTGTGTTTGCATAAACAAAATTTCATCAGCTGTGCAGATAAACCTGATTTTAATGTTTATTATATTGTAATATCTTAATGACATATAGACACATTTAGCAGATTACAGCTGGGCAATAATATAGATTACATTTTGCATCAACATGAACAATCAAGCCTGATATATAGGATATATAGTTTATATTGTTTTAAAGTGGATGTAGATATATGTATATATATATACAACTTCACTGGGCAAACTGGGCAATAACATTTACATTCTGAAATGACATTAATAATCAAGTAATTTGCTATATGGTATATATGGTGTCACGCCCCTGGACTCTATCTGTGTGTTTTTCCTACCCTACGTGCTCCATGACCCAGTTTTCTCCCATGTTAATTGTTTCATTAGTTCCAGGTGTTTCTCGTCATCCCCTCCTCTAGTCCTGTGTATTTAAAGTGAGTCCTATTCAGAGTTCCTTTGTCTGGTATTGAATTTTCGTCTTTCCCCGCTACGTGTGTGTTCCTGGTTCCATGAATGTTAATTAAAGTCTGTTGGTTTGAAGTCTACTCCTCGTCTCCTCGCTCCATGCTCCTCACAGTCACAACGTGACAGAATACCAGACTGTTCCCTCCATTTTTGTTTCTGTTTTTACTCAGTGTTTTGTTTCCGTTGTGTCCATGGATCCCCTCCTTCGCCCTGAATACCTCCTCCTCCTGCTGGAGCAGGGGGAAAAATCGCTCGAGGGCCACACCAGACTGTTCCTGGTCCTCGCCAACCTCTCCAGCTACCCGGACGACGCGCTCTGTGACGGCGTTCTATGATGCCAATCTAAACCCGGCATACAGAGTGAATTTCACCGCCTTTGTGGAGTGGACATGGATCCCTGTTCACCATCTGTCCCGAGGAGGATCTCGCCAGTGCCACTCCGGACCCAGTGCCCAGCCCACCATCTCCCCGCTACGTGGAGCGCATGCCCAAGCCCACTGCACCGCGGCTGAGGTTGAGCTGATTTAGCCCAGAGAGGGCTCCAGTCCCCGAGTTTAGCCCAGAGAGGGTTCCAGTCCCCGAGTTTAGCCCAGAGAGGGCTCCAGTCCCCGAATCTAACCCAGAGAAAGTTCCTGTTCCCATGTCTAGCCCAGAGAAGGCTCCTGTTCCCACGTCCAGCCCAAGGAGGGCTTCCGTTCATGAGTTCAGCCCTGAAAGCCCAGATGCTCACAAATGCCCAAAATTAAATGTGCCCATGTTAATTAAAGTCTGTTGGTTTGAAGTCTACACCTCGGTTCTTCGTTCCTCGCTCCATGCTCCTCACAGTAGCGCAACGTGACATATGGCTTATCATGATTGCGGGTGACTGAAAACATCATTATGGCCTCATTTTGTGCATAGTTTTCAAGGCATATTTGTTCCAGTTTGCAAAGACCATGAGTACAACATTGAATAATTGTTAATCTCTGATACTGATACTACACTGATTTATGTCCATTACTTTTAAATATTGATTCAACCATACAAGCATAAAATCAACTCTTCAGCAATTACATTTTTCTTGATTAAAGCTTGAAGCAGACAGTATATTTTAAAAATACAATTACTTGATATACACAAACAAGAAGACAATGTGAGGATACATACCAGCTTCTGTCAATTTCCATAGGGGGCTCTACAATAATTCCACAACCATGTGATCCATTAAGCTGAAAATTGATATGCATCTCCTTTAGTGGATGTCCTAACATATCCTCTAATAGGACTCCGCTACATAAAAAAAAGGCCACCAGCAGCCAATCACATTTTAGTGCCTAAAAGCAGACAATCTGAATGACTGCTACAATAATGGACACATTTGTACATTGTTTGAAAATTAGTATGTGTACCCATTTTTGTGAAAATATTTATTGTGAGCTGATTTTTATTTTATCAGTAGCTAGCAGTTGAGTGTCACCAAGGGATCCTAAATAAAGCATGAAGCTCCATTGGAGCTGGAAAAAACAGAGCGAGTGGCAGAGGGAATGAAAACGGCAGAGGAAAATGAGCAGTAGAGGAACAAGGTTTATAGTTCTGCTTCTCTTTGTGTGCACAGACAGGATGGGGGCAAAAGGGCACAAACTGGAGGCAGATTACAGATGACGGCATGCAGCATCTATCTATGAATATCACCCAACTGCGAGCCACAGGAGATTTCTGCAGTAAGCGCCGAGTGAATGAGACAAACAATAGTGCTGATGGGTTATTTTACAGCAATATTACACCAATGCTGTTACTCTGGGAGACAAATTTATTTAATCTCACCCCAAGTTGTTTTCCTACATATATGTATGTATGTATGTATGCATTTATTTATTTATTTATTTATTTATTTATTTATGTATTTATTTAGTTATTTATTTAATCTAAAATACTCATTATTAGTGTTTGCTAAGGGGAAACATCTCTGTTACTATTGCTCATAGCTGTGATTAGTGATTTGAACAAACCCAAAACTACAAAGTATTAAACTTAAGCATGTAACTGTGATATGGACATAAATTATTCCCCAAATCATGCAGCTTCTTGGCTACGTTTGTAACTGACATTTTGTTTTTACAATTTTATCGTTCAACATTAATTTTGCCTGGTGGATGATAAAATGGCAAATATATTCAATAGACTTCAGTTTAAGGAGCCATATGTTAAGACCAGAATATCTAGATTTGGAGATGGGCTTTTTACCACCTACCAACCATCTCAACACATAATGAACATAATCAATCAACACATAATAACAAACTTAAAACCACTCAGAATATCATAGCAAACTTATTTCAACACCCTAGGTATAACCTAGAATTGTGGGGTTGAGTTTAGTTTCCTGAAGCATTTAAATGTCATACAAACTAAACATTTCCTCAAGTCTTTAAAATTGCCTAAAAGCATTAAGCATTAAAACAAATGTATGGAATGATATTACGAACAATATTCAAAAGGAAATGCAAATTGTATTTGCAACTGCAATTGCGTGACATAATCCAAACGCAATTGCAAATTGTGCATTTGTGTTTCTATTTTCTTTTTACGTGTATGTACCATGTCTGCCAAATTTTAAATGGAAACACAAAGTCCAATTTTGCACTTGTATTTCCAATGTCTCATGTGTTATGACCCTGTCATTTTAAAACAGCAATAGAAAACCATCCATTTGCTGTTTCACTTCCTCCGCGTCCTGAACTTTTGCCTGTTTGGTGATTATATCAACAGTGTTGAACTGCCGCAACGCTTGCAGTGTGCAATACCTTCGAGTTGTCCTAGACGCGGCATGGCACTGCATTCCCTATCTGTCGGTCACTATGAGTTATGTCGTGACGACATTAACTTGGGAGCCCAATCATCTCTGAGTTTAAGAGAAAATGCCAATGAGAATTGGCTAGTGGATTTTGCATGCTGAGCCACTTCCCGTGCACACGGGTATATAAGGCGACAGCGTGCATCCACTCATTAGGTTTTACGCTGAGGAGCCGAGAACGTTTCCCGGCAACAGCGAATGGTTCAAGGTTGTGGCATGGGGACATAACGTCTCAGTTCCCTCCATCAGGGAACGAGGGTTTTGTACATAACCGAGACGTTTCTTGTCCTGTGTGCGACCGAAAATTATGTCTGATAATTTATTACGTCAAAAAGATACAAATATAGTTTATGAATAAATTTTTAAAAATGTTGTATAAAATGCTGAAATGAATCAGAATTCAGAGCATACTCCTACGAACTGAACATGAGCTGCGATTGAATGTCACTACCAATGTCATTTTCTTTCTTTCTTTTTTGTTTTTTTTGCTCGCTTGGATTGCTCACAGAGTCACATGGACAACACACAACTCGCATCATGTCAAGTTTCTACAGATTCTCTGATTTTAATTCATCAAGTTCACTGTGTGATGATGATATTCATTTGATACAATATTTCCCAAGCACCCCAGTATATGACTCTTTAACACTCTGCATCCACTATATGACCCATTGCCGACTGCAGTCATGGCAGTTTTCTTTTTGCTTCTTTTCTTTCTTTTTTTATTTTTATTTTATTTTGTATGTATTTATTTATTTTTGGAAAAATAATAATAATAATAATAAAATAAATATGGATGTTTTTTTATTGCAAAAATTGCCAAATTCCCCATTTTCCTCAAAGGAATGAATTAACGATGCTTTGTTTTCCACCAGTAGGGGGGCGTGGCATACTCTCTGACTATATCAATAAACCCCACCCTCTAGACTGATTGACAGTTGACTGTCAAAGGACAAAAGCACTTGTGATTCCATTTGAATTTTGTAAGGGTTGGAGCAGGACACAGAAAACTGAATAGCAAATGTGTTATTTTTTTGATTGCTATTCCAAAATGACAAAATCTTAGCTAGTAAGACATTGGAAAAGCACTTGCATATGGACTTTGCGTTTCCATTTAAAATTTGGCAAACATGTTACAGAAATGCCAGATCTTTGGTAAAATGTAGAGTAAATGTTCGTTTTAAGAGAATCATATATCAGTGAATGCAAGGAGGGAAGGAGCGTATGTGGGTGATGGCCTTCAGTGTGCTGAAGGGTGGCATAACTCAAACACACCAGATGAATGTGGCATGTTTTGCTCTAACAGCTCTCTGGGATTTCATTATGTAACTCGAATGGCTCTTTGGATTCTATAAACAAAGACCTTATTCACTGCACCGAGACAGACAGAGGGATGAAAACTGGAGCTTTTACATAATAATAATAATAATAATAATAATAATAATAATAATTAGCAGTAACTAAAGGGTATGTTTTAATCTTTACTACCTATTCATGTGAAAAGTTTTAAAAAATTAAAATGTAAAAAATTCTAAAAAAAACAAAACAAAAAATGTGTAAAATACATTTTTCGCTCAACTAAGAATAGCACTCAACTAACACAGCTAACTAATTGTCAGTTCATAGTCTTGCCCATTTCTCCAAGAGAAATTGCTAGCTTTCCAATGTGTCTGTACAAAATTCAAATGCATCCATGAGAGTCAGAAAATACAAACATCTCTCTCTCTCTCTCTGAAACTGCTGAAGTGTGTGATCTTCAACCTTCTTTAGCCTGCTGATTTTATTGTGAATAAGACGCTTTCTAGAAGGAATAGCGGCTTGTAAAACAATAACTCACATTTAACATAACATCTATGGAGTTGAAAATGATAGTCATACGGCCCCAATATACTTCAAGCAAACGTATGATCAAGTGAGACATCATTTCGAACAAAATCTGGCTATAGCAAAGTTCGCTTGGAGTTATTTTCAGTGGTTTGAAAACAACTGGCAAGCGCAAACTTTTACAAAAAATGTTGTGCTGGCTGTTAAACACTTTCACCCAAAGTATGTAAAATAAAGTCTCAGATCCATCGGGTTCATGAGAGGAAAAATTCACTTGAAAAATTACATTTATACAGAAAATGTGTCATTGTAAAATCTATAAGTCCTTGAGGCAAATTTATTTCCCATGAGGGCAGGGATTCTCATGTGAAAATCTAGGTTTCCAATTAAAACGGCACATTTGACCATTAATTTCTGGGTAACCACACATACTATCCATACCATAAATACATTAAATGCAACTATCCACAGAAACTTCATGTACCATGCATGAGGATATCAGATTATTGCTTATTATAAATTACAAAAAGAAACAAACGAAAAAAAATCTATTTGTGTTTGTGTTTCTTGTCATTGTCTTCCTAATAAATGCTGATTTGTGTTGAGATTGCCGTGGCAGCTGATTGGATGCTGTGATTAATTAATATCTCTGTCTGTAGAGAAACACACACACTCACCCGTCCAGCCGGACATCTGGCAGACTCCTGTTAAGCGCAATCATGTCACTGGCCATAAGGTTGAACTGATTGATTTTAAAGAGCTCTTTCATCTTCTCCTGCTCTTCTTTGGGAATGATCACAGCCTTCCCCATTTCACCTGGTGCCACCTGGGTGCGGGACATCACCGCTGGAACACAGAAAGCAGGGTGACATATATTTACTCCACACATTTTCGCTTAAATCGGTTTGTTAGAAAAGTGTCAGGCATGACATCTAAAAAGGTGCAATTGGTCATGCCTAAATTACCATGCCAATAATTGTTATGATAATAGGTTGATCTAACTTGTTTAGTTTCATCTTCATATTAAATCAAAATGTATTGCCTGCCTTAATTCACAATCTTGACCTTATTTTTTTTTACTTGGAAGTTAATATTTGCAATTTACTTCACTATAAAATTGGCTGCAAAAATGTTTCATATTGACTGAAGAGGCTACAAATTGTGAATATATAAGTGAATATATAAATGAACATAAATAATATTAATTAAAATGAATAATGATATAACAAATTGAAATGAAGAAGCTCAGAAAAGCACAACCACACACTGCCCGTTTGACTGATATACCTGTATGGTGTGGTTTGAATTGAACACAAAGCAGATTTTCAGTGGCTCCACTGCAGCTACAACCCGTCTAAACTGACAGCAGCGTTCTGAACCATTGATCCATGTTATAGGATCTGTCAACACAGACACCTTCTGTCCTTGAAATTTGACTTAACACTGTTATCAAACAGAGACTACAAAGACAGCATAGCAAATCAACATGAACACTTTCGGGCAAAAACACACATTTTTCGATCATGAGTTGCGTTACTCCTCATCAGTAACAGTAACATTAATAGTAATCCTCATCTGAAATCATTTATATATGCCTTATAAGCCTTATATATGTAATAACAGTCCAAACATATAAAAAATGCATACTGTATGGGTTTGTGTTCTATTATATGTGACCCTGGAGCACAAAACCAGTCTTAAGTCGCTGGGGTATATTTGTAGCAATAGCCAAAAAAACATTGTATGGGTCAAAATTATAGATTTTTATTTTATGCCAAAAATCATTAGGATATTAAGTAAAGATCACAAATATTGTCCTATCCTAACAAACCATACATCAATGGAAAGCGTATTTATTCAGCTTTCAGATGATGTATAAATATCAATTTCGAAAAATTGACCCTTATGACTGGATTTGTGGTCCAGGGTCACATATTTGATACATCAGGCTTTTCTGACTCATATACAGTAGTGTGATATAGGTGAATATAGAGCTCAATTCATATAAACTATCAATCAGGTGACAGCGGGCATGTAGTAGATTTTTCAGCAACATTTTGATCATGTTGATCGTTTAGAGGCCTTGGAAATTTATATATCGACTATGATACAGTAGGCTTTATTGGGTTAAGCCCACATTTGCCCTGTGGTACTGAAGATGCTCTTCTAAAACACTAAAGTAGCACATGTCTGCAAGGACTGGAAAATTTGTGAATCATCTCAAGGACTATCACCCTTCTACAGACCGCCCTGCATCTGATTACTAAGAAATTAACATTTATACAAGTAAACATAAGAACAAATTAATAATTTAAACCTTTTTTTTAAGAAGAAGAAGAAGAAGAAGAAAATCTATGCTAGGATGGGATATATGCAAGGACAGTTTTAGGCACAATTACCCCTCTTTATGCAGACTGACAGAGAACTGCACATGATGCAAAACACACCAACATATGAGGGAGTGCTGTGACTGCAGTATGACAAAGAGCAACTCATCAAGGTCTCTGACAATAACGGCAAGAACGAAATTCTGCAGCACTGCTTCTTAACGTCTCTCTTCAACCTTCACAGTATTTCAAAGCAGAACACCGGGGGATTTGATATACCCTCATACACTGCTGTCTTACTTAGCTGCTTAATCCAAAAATAGCAACCATTTGGGCACAAGGACAGCCCATAATATCATGTCATTGAAATAAATCTGGAAGCAAAATCTAACAAAACAAAATCTGCCAACTCACTCAATCGGGGCAAAAAGTCTTGGCAAAAATCATGTAACGTATTCCAGCCTTTTGGATGCTGCCTTGGAAATGAGATGCAGATGTAAGCATCTCATTACGTTTTGGAATGGAGCCTATCTGACCTTTTTAAAGAGATTCCCTGCAGTTATTCATAAAGATGTATAAAAGAGCATTAAATAATTGATGTCCACTAAGCACCATTTCTTTTGTTTTATTAGAATGTAAAGCTGTGTTGCATCATCAGTTTAAATGGAGTCTGGGAAGAGAGTGATATATACTTAATGATATGGCAATTAGGACGGAGAAGCAACAAATCTCCACTGCATTTCTGCATTGATCCCAGTACGGTATTTATTTAGCAATAAGATCATATTTTGAACCAGCCTCTGTGCTCTCTTTAAGGTGGCTGTTTAAGTGATACATCTACTACAGCCATTCAAAGAGAGAACAACAAAACAACTGACTAAGAAATTAACATTTATACAAGTAAACATAAGAACAAATTAATAATTTAAACCTTTTTTTTTTTAAGAAGAAGAAGAAAATCTATGCTAGGATGGGATCTATGCAAGGACAGTTTTAGGCACAATTACCCCTCTTTATGCAGACTGACAGAGAACTGCACATGATGCAAAACACACCAACATATGAGGGAGTGCTGTGACTGCAGTATGACAAAGAGCAACTCATCAAGGTCTCTGACAATAACGGCAAGAACGAAATTCTGCAGCACTGCTTCTTAACGTCTCTCTTCAACCTTCACAGTATTTCAAAGCAGAACACCGGGGGATTTGATATACCCTCATACACTGCTGTCTTACTTAGCTGCTTAATCCAAAAATAGCAACCATTTGGGCACAAGGACAGCCCATAATATCATGTCATTGAAATAAATCTGGAAGCAAAATCTAACAAAACAAAATCTGCCAACTCACTCAATCGGGGCAAAAAGTCTTGGCAAAAATCATGTAACGTATTCCAGCCTTTTGGATGCTGCCTTGGAAATGAGATGCAGATGTAAGCATCTCATTACGTTTTGGAATGGAGCCTATCTGACCTTTTTAAAGAGATTCCCTGCAGTTATTCATAAAGATGTATAAAAGAGCATTAAATAATTGATGTCCACTAAGCACCATTTCTTTTGTTTTATTAGAATGTAAAGCTGTGTTGCATCATCAGTTTAAATGGAGTCTGGGAAGAGAGTGATATATACTTAATGATATGGCAATTAGGACGGAGAAGCAACAAATCTCCACTGCATTTCTGCATTGATCCCAGTACGGTATTTATTTAGCAATAAGATCATATTTTGAACCAGCCTCTGTGCTCTCTTTAAGGTGGCTGTTTAAGTGATACATCTACTACAGCCATTCAAAGAGAGAACAACAAAACAACTGGCTGCATAGTAAAGCCAAAAATAAACCAAAGGCCATGAACGGACTAAAAGCAAAATTATCTTCCCTGGATAGGATATTTGAAGATCTGTCTCCAGGAGATGGAATTCTGCAGATGTAAGAACATGCCAAAGTAGACTACAGTAGACTGAATCTATTTTTGCTACACAAAGCAAAACTTTGCCAGATTCACGTTCATCTATTTTTGATAAAAGTAAAAACACTTTCATCTCCACTCACTGGATGTTATACTTTGAAAGTGTCGCACAATGCGCAAGAAGCACCGAAATATGTTTTTGCAAAAATTCATCTCCACTCACTGGATGTTATACTTTGAAAGTGTCGCACAATGCGCAAGACCGAAATATGTTTTTGCAAAAAATATGCCACAGGCACCCTTTCCCAGTGAGCTTGGGTTGCTGTTTTGTCTTGGGCCAGTAAGTAAACAACCACCTAGAACATCCAAACAACAAGCTAAAACCACTCAAGACACCTTAGCAACCTTATATTAATAGGGATGTTAGGGACATGTCTCTACCAATATCCAGTGACTACTGACTTGTCCCTAGTAATAATTTTAAACAAACAATTCAAATTTAGGTCACACTTTAGTTTGGGGGACCAGTTTTCACTATTAACTAACTATTAACTACAACTTTTGCCTCAATAAACTCTTAATTTGCTGCATATTAATAGTTAGTAAGTTAGTTGTAAAGTAGTTTACGTGTGGGGTCGGATTAAAGGTCTAAAATATTGTCATGCAGAATAAGCCATTAATATGCTGATGAAATGGGCATGACGTCTGAGGCTGAGATTAATAAGTGACTAGTTAATAGTTAGAACTGGTCCCTAAACTAAAGTGTTACCAAAATTATTATGTAACCACTGTGGTTGGAATTTTGGCGGCGTCTGAAATGGGTCATACCACTGATGCTACCTGAGAAGTTAAAGGGGTGGTTGATTGCGATTTCACTTTTTAACATTAGTTAGTGTGCAATGTTGCTGTTTGAGCATAAACAATATCTGCAAAGTTACGAAGCTGAAAGTTCAATGCAAACGGAGATATCTTCTTTTAAAATTCTGGCAGTTTAATGCCTACAAAAACGGCTGGTAGGGACTACAACAAGTTACTTCCCGGGTTCATGACATCACAAACCCAGATGAACCCCGCCCTCGGGAAAAGGGTTTTTTAAAAGACTGCATTTAATGCATGGACAGAGTAAGAAGTTAGACTGCACCCCATAAACACAATCAATCCTAGAAAAAAAAACAGTGAACCACCCCTTTAAAGTAAATACACTACAAAACAGCAGTCTTTAAAAGACTGCATTTAATGCATGGACAGAGTAAGAACATGTGTTTAAACATATGTTGACGGTTCAGTTGCATGATAGTTTACACACATTAACTTCAACTTAATGTTGTTAAACTAAAAAAAAAAGTGACGTGTGGCCAAGTATGGTTACCCATACTAGGAATTAGTGCTCTGCATTTAACCCATCCTTAGTGCACACACACAGCAGTGAACACACACACACACA
>NW_015634028.1:1123815-1124397 GCF_001515625.1 Sinocyclocheilus rhinocerous | reverse complement strand
AGTGTGTAATGTTGCTGTTTGAGCATAAACAATATCTGCAAAGTTACGAAGCTGAAAGTTCAATGCAAACGGAGATATCTTCTTTTAAAATTCTGGCAGTTTAATGCCTACAAAAACGGCTGGTAGGGACTACAACAAGTTACTTCCCGGGTTCATGACATCACAAACCCAGATGAACCCCGCCCTCGGGAAAAGGGTTTTTTAAAAGACTGCATTTAATGCATGGACAGAGTAAGAACATGTGTTTAAACATATGTTGACGGTTCAGTTGCATGATAGTTTACACACATTAACTTCAACTTAATGTTGTTAAACTAAAAAAAAAAGTGACGTGTGGCCAAGTATGGTTACCCATACTAGGAATTAGTGCTCTGCATTTAACCCATCCTTAGTGCACACACACAGCAGTGAACACACACACACACCGTGAACACACACCCGGAGCAGTGGGCAGCCATTTATGCTGCGGCGCCCGGGGAGCAGTTGGGGGTTCGGTGCCTTGCTCAAGGGCACCTCAGTCGTGGTATTAAAGGTGGAAGAGAGCACTGTACATTCACTCCCCCCACCTACAATCCCTGCCGG
>NW_015634028.1:1118640-1121117 GCF_001515625.1 Sinocyclocheilus rhinocerous | reverse complement strand
GGGAGAGAGCGCTGTACATTCACTCCCCCCACCTACAATCCCTGCCGGTGCGAGACTCGAACCCGCAACCTTTCGGTTACGAGTCCGACTCTCTAACCATTAGGCCACGACTTCCCCAAAGTGCAAACTTGTGAAACAAACTGGTAGCTAGAATATCACAAAATTAAAGTGTGTAGTTTATCTATGTGCAACAAAGTTGAGTTGAACAGTAGGGTCCCGCACATTTTTTTTTTCCCTCAGAATCTCCAATGGTCCGATAAATTTTTAATATTAAAATAAAGTGATGTACAGTGTCATTAAGACACTGAACAACCACTCTCAGCTCACACACCCCATTTGTAAGTTCTGTCCATATATTATGTATGTACTCTGATGCTGATGTATGAGAGATGTTAATGATTGCACTATAGACCGAATAAAATTCAAGTCTCTTTTAAACTGCCTTCTTGTTCTTGTTGTCATTAGTCACCTTTAACTTCTGATATTACAAAAAATTATTAATTTAAGTCAACTTAATAACCTAAATAAGTTGTTTTTTCAGAATGTATGCTTGTTTAGATATTCTATCTTGAGGTACAGAAAGCTAAATTGTTAAACGTCAAATTTAGAAGTCATGAAATTGCTGTCAAACGTCGATCATAAATGCAAAAATGAGGCTGCTGTCCCCACTAATGTCAGAATCAATTTGTTTGTTTTGTTTTATTTGTTTGTTTACAGAATGAAATAGTATAAACTATTGATTAAATGCCAGAGGAAGTGGAATTCTTTTTCCCATCTATTACATTAGGCAAAATATGGAAAGATTCACATCAGAAGATCAGTGAAGTACTGTCGCAATTACATTTTATATCTAAGATATTTGCTAGCCAATAAAGTTAAACTCTATAATTAACTAAATATTTAGGAGAATTAGTATGTAGTAAGAAATCAGGCAAAGAGATAAAGATGATAACAAGGAATTATGGTTCCAAAACCATTATAGTGCACATTGGTACATGCACTGTAGATGTACGTTGCTGAAATGTATGAAATTCTCTGCTTGAAACTGAACTTCCAAGTTTTGTGTTAGATCCATAACCTTTAGATAACCACCCCTGACCATCAGGGCTGAGCTAATCACTGGAAATAACCTCAATAAGAGAAGATCTTCAAACTGGCTCGACCTCATAAAAAAACGATCTAGCGTAAATAGCCAACAGACTGCAGTGCTTCTAAGCCCTGCTCTTTCAGCACTGTGGCTGATTAGGCCTCACCTGACTGTTTAATACCTTAATAGCTTTCCTGCCATTATTAAATCCTGAATGCATGGATACAGATTGTATTTCAGACAGACACTGGCTTCCTGTTTGTCCAATTTATTAGAGGCAACAAGCAGACCACAGAATCTAAATTCATAACAAGGCATTTGATGTACTTGTGCTCTAAAGAGAGTAAGACTGTGATTATGGTTTTTGGTGGACTACATCTAAACCTGAAAGCAGCTTATGGTACGAGTTAAACCTGTTTACCAGGCAAAGCGTTGAAGTGAGGACAAGGACTTGATAGTGCTAGGATTAAACAGCAAGAAATGGGCAGCTAGTGAGCACTTCAAGAGACAAGAGAGACAAGACATTCTTCAAAATGAGTACAGGTTTAGATTGACATGAGGGTTAGTAAATGATGACGGCGGTGTGGGTATCCCTTTAAAGCTATATTATATATATATATTAATGCGATGCATTACAAGATTGGCATTTGCCCTCACAGTCATTACTTGTATAAAACAGAGCAATTGGAATACATCTGCAAAACACGACATTTTGTGTTTGGCAGTAAAGCCCTACACAGGCCTCACATATAAATATACTCCTTGGAATATACTGAACACATTAAGCAGTACAGGAACGCTATTAATGCGGCTTGATCATCTTATTTCTCTACTTTTATTAATAAGTCCAAAAACAGGCCTAGAACATTATTTACTACAATTAAAAAGTTAACACAGCCACCCACACAGTCTCTAGTGGGCTCTGATCAAATGTGTGACGCTTTCCTGAACGTTTTTTCAGAGTAAAACATCTCATACCTGTCAACACCCTACCTCTGTTCCCACTACTGAACTTCTCTCTTTATGCCATGCTCATAGCTTCTCTAATTTTGACTCTATTGTCCCCACAGAGGTTGATGAGATAATCAGGCTGTCTAATTCCTCTACTAGTCTTCTTGATCCTGCACCTACCTCTTTACTGAAGAATTGCTTGCCTGCTTTGTCACTACTCATCACTCACTTTATTAATACGTCAATGTCATCTGGAACTGTACCATCAAAGCTTAAGATTGCTGCTGTCACTCCAGTTCTCCAGTCTTCCAGTCTCGAGCCTTCTTCCCTAAGTAGCTATAGGCCTATTTCGAACTTACCTTTTCTCTCTAAGATATTAGAAAAAGTTGTTTCCTCCCAGTTACAGGCCTTCTTAACAGCACACAACCTCTACGAGCCC
>NW_015634028.1:1084222-1118234 GCF_001515625.1 Sinocyclocheilus rhinocerous | reverse complement strand
CTTATAAAGCTCTCCATAACCTTGGTCCTACATATTTATCTGACTTACTTCTGCCTTATGTTCCTGCCCGCTCGTTACGATCTTCTAGTGAGGGATTGTTAGTCACCCCTAAGTTTCGTCTGGTGACTATGGGATCTAGAGCTTTCAGTGTTGTGGCTCCCAGATCGTGGAATGCTCTTCCCCAAAACATCCGTCAAGCATCCTCCCTTCTCTCCTTCAAAAACCTCTTAAAAACACATTTTTTCTCTGAGTATTACTCTTCAGCTCTCAATCTGTAATTTGTAACCTGTTATGGATGTTTATCTACGTTCTCATGTATCTCTAATCTAACTTTGTAAGTGGTCTTTGTATATTACTTTCAGCTCTTGCTATGTGATCTGTCTTCTGGTTTTGATGTTTATCTGTTTCTGTTCCTTAAACCTGACTTGTAAAGTGACCTTGGGTTTTGGAAAGGTGCTATATAAATAAAAAGTATATATATATATATATATGCAGCAACCTATGCAGCCATTAAAATAGTTCAGTTTTGTTTTTAATGGCAAAGTGGTTATATTTATTTTCATTTCTTTATTAAGTTAATTTAGAAAAATGTTTGGAGCATTTTTTGTTTGTTAAATTAAAGTCTTTGTTTTTTAAAGTGACGACCAAGCGGCCAGCAGCCAATAGCGAGTTGACAACATGTTCGATCAATTTAGCCCCTCGGATCAACACTTGACTTGCCTACAATAAATATAAATATAATGTAATGTTTTATACAATAGATATAAAACACTTCAAGAATATCACAATGTTAATTTTAATATTATCATTAGGGCTACACAATCTAAATAAAACAAAACATGCAGGTTGTCTTACCTTACACCTAGGCTATGCATCAAACATCAAGGCTTCAACACAGGGCATGACTATTCTTATTTCCAAGAGTTTCCAACAGTTAGACTAATAAAAAAAGTAAAATCCCAAACGAAAAGTGCGCTTACTGCATGACACGGAGGCAGTATCACGTATAGATAGATCACGGCGTGATCACTGGCATTTTTTCCTGTGCTAACAGTGGAAACAACTTAAAATACGCCATCATTTTTGCTCAGATAAGAGTAACACATCATTCATCACCCTGTAAAAGCTTTTATTTGTGTATACTCACGATATCAACAAAATGTTGTGCTTTTGTAAATTAAAGACAACTAACAGGATGCGCTTTATGCCTCTCGTCTCCGTGAACTGGAGCGCGTCACAAAAAATGAACCGAAACATAGTGTATAGGGTGCTTGCCTAAATGACATGAGAAATATATCTATAGAGATATTGAAATGTCTACTTTAAAACAAACCAATTCAAATCGAAAACAAAAACACTCTCATTATGTAATTATTCATAATGTGAAAATGCTCTCTAAAGGCGCATCCCTGTACTGCAGAGATAGCGAGTCAGCATCGTCAGCTTTATCTTTGGAGCTGACACTGAAAGAGAAAACACTAGTTTATTAATAAATAATTAAAATATCTCCTTACTATTTCTTTTCCCTGACATGTTCATACTCATTACTTTTGTCGGTGCTTTGCAGCAAGCTATATTCATTATGGTACATATTTAAGTAATTAAAATAAATATAAATGTGTGATTAGTTGGCTTAAATTAACAACTAGTCGACTAGAAAAATCTTTAGTCTGGGCAGCCCTAGTTTTAATCCAGTCCTTCTTTCTTCTATAACAATTCCAGCTGCACTGAAGGCACGCTCGCTGCTCCTGCTGCTATAGGTAGAAAGTATGAAGAGTGGACACCTGCACCCCTGCAGGTAAATAATAAAACTTTGTGTTCTGTTAAACGGTCAGACTCACCTCTGAGCGCAGGCAGGAGTGAGTGGTCCTTCTTGTTGTCGCATTTGTTGCACTCACTGAAGTACAGCAGCAGGAAGACGTCCACTAGCACCCAGACCAGAGAGGTGGTCAGCACCACCTTACAGTACACAAAGCGTCTCATGAGCCCCTGCTGGCGTCAGGACCCCACAGATGGACAGATGAGAGGGACACAGGAGATGGGGCAGGGGGCGATGTGACAGGACACACGCTGAGACGTCATCCCACTGAAGGATGACAAGAAAGGCATAAATATTAGTTGGATCCTTCTTTGCAAAACTCAGACCACACAGAGCCAGATACACTATTCATTTAGTCTTTAGAAAAGATTCATACCAAAACATCAAACTGAGTTAAAGACCAAGTCTGATCAGTATAACAGGCAGGTCTGATATAAACCCTGATTCTCTTTTCAGAGTCATTTATCTACTCATTGTAAAAGTCGGATGTTTTAAAACTACTCTCATACAAATAATTTGTGTCTATAGAGTGTGCAAGTATATAAATGCAAGTACTTGTAGCCATGAAAGTTTGAATTCACAGATTGTTGTGTTCAGAATTCAAAAAGCACTGCATGTTTTGCGATTTGCATTCCAATTTCTCTCTGGTGAACTATTACAGGGGTCAAGATTTGGCTGGTTAACCTGCTAAAAATGCTGTAATTACTATGGCCTCTCAAAACTTTGACTTCTGAGGGCCATTACATAATTATAATAATAACAATAATACCTCTGTCTACCTAAGTAATATTGCAATTGGATTTAAAAGTAATTATATCACCCCTTGTACTTAAGTTAGTTACCCCCACAGTAACACTGCCTCTACATTTTTCCAAAAACATAAATATTCATTGCCGTTTCAAGCTTAAAGGACCACTAGAGGCAGTAAAAAAACAACAAACTTTATTCCTTTGCAGATTTGTGCATATTATCACTTTTACCATAGTGCATGATTTGTAAATGAATACATTTTGACATTTGCATCACATATGTAGCTTTTCTGATCTAGTAAACTTGCTCGGTAGCTCACCTGGTACAGCATAAACCTATTAGCGCCACTTACGGGACATTTAATTTCCGAACTGCTGGGATACGTTCAACAACTAGCGGTTTAAAAAGTTGATAGATTTCACATGCTGTTTCAAATAAAACAGAATGCGCTTTTAGCTTCACTGGACATTTCACTTTGAAAGCATTGTGAAATGCGAGCCCGGTCCTATTTTGTGTTTATTTTATTATTAAAGTTTGTTTAAATGTTCGCCGGTTCCCGCCTCCTTCTTCCCGTGACTACAAACAACGTTACAAAATTAAATAGGACTTTCCAATGAAAACAGTAAATTGGTTTGACTTAAAACAGTAAACATCTTTAAACTTTGCTTGGACTCCAAATTAGACTAAATATGGAAGGTTTATCAAAAGTTCATTATATTTGATTATTACCCCAGGTATCTTAGCTGTAAAGTTGCAAACCCTTCATTATAAACAACAGCAATGTAGCATTTAGTTACGCTACACTAACACTACTTAATGGGCGGAAAAAGTTGCTCAACACTAGAAACTAAACTATTTTGAAGACAGCTCAGCTACTATTAAAAATAAATAGTTATTAGTAGTAGTAGTAGTATTTTGTTATTTTACAACTTTGATGTCTCTGCTGCAAGCGAGGGATGTGACACAATAAGCTCACTCCTGTTATACTGTAGGAAGTGCTTCTCTTGTTCTCTCTTCTCTAGGCTCTATCCTGCAGTCTGGAAACAGTACACTCACTCCAGACTGTCTGTCCTTTTCCTCCAGGGAACGCCTGGACAGCACACAGTGAACACAAACTTCAGAATCCATTCTATATATACTCAAAAGCACAAGCTGAGAATGAAAACTGGAAAGAGTAAAATTAAAAGCTATCCAACAAACAAAGACAGGTAGAGAATAGATGGTTTCATAGCACTAAGACATGTTTATGGATATTATTAAAAGAACAGTTCATCTTCAAAATACAGTATGGACAGCATCTGTGATGTGCTGTCGATTACCAGAGAAATTATTTGGATTTGGCCCTCAGTTTTTTTTAAATAAACAACAACCATGTTTGCAGTAATACACTTAATTTAAAGTCTACTGGACAGGAAATTCCAGATGGTTAAAACAGGAATGTGCAGTTTGTTAAAGTGCTTACATAAATTATTTAGTGTTGCAGAAAAGTCCCGTGGCTGTACTTTTGAAACAATGTGTATTTTTACATCTATCCTGTCCAATGACGTTCCCCATAGACTTCCAATTTTAGTCCATTATTGTACACATGACCTTTGCTTGATTGACTGTGGTAATAAAACAGCACGTCTCAAACGCTGTGAACTCTCGTTGAACTAGAAATGTATCTTTAAAAGGTAACACTTGTAGCGTCTGGACCACTCAAACACACAATATATATTTTGTTTTTATATTTAACAAATACTCTGTAACCCCCCTCAGTTAACAAGCCATAATAAAAACGAAAACTCGTGGTATTGATACGCAAAAATGGACTTTGGCGTGCATATGATACGCATGTGTTTGGCGTGCATATAATACGCAGTTTTCACGTGCATATGATACGAAATTTGTTGGCGTGCATATGATACGCAGTTTTTGCGTACATATGATACGCATCTACCCCACAACCCTAAACTTACCCATTGCGTAGCAATACCACGAGTTTTCGTTTTTATTTGGCTTACTATTTATACGCACTTTCATGAGATCGGGTTGGAAATGCGAGAGAAGCGATGTAATATTATAATAACAACAGGCATGTACTTCCAATGAGTCTGAGAATTAACATTCTTAAATATGTTTGACAACACACCATGTCTGCCAGTGTAGCTTCACAAGATACAAACTACCCATCATCTATTGTACCAACAATCTACCCTAGCTAATATGGAGAAAGAAAAAAAAACAGATTCTATAAGAAGATAACAATTGTAAAATTGTACAAATTTGTGACGAGGGGGGCGGGGTCGAGAGCCGTGGGAACGGAGCGAGGCCGGTGGAGTTAATGGATAATGAGCGACACCTGCACCACTCACCGGTCTCGAGTCTCACGGAGGAGCTCCGGAAGGATATAAAGGAGGAGTGACGACAGGGAAAGACGAGAGAGGACCAGGCCTGGATTTTATTTTGTGTTTTGTACAAGCTTTTGTAGAATTGTACAGTAAGGAAGTTATTTCCCTTAACCAGGAAATTAACGTTCTTAGAATTGACAAGACAGTTGACCCTGAGAGGTCAAGTAAATATATACAGCGGATCTAAAATATTCATAATTAATTATAACTAGTTATGATTAATTATTCATATTTCCCATGAGCTGATTCGTTACACACTTTACAATAAGGTTTGATTTGTTAACATTACTAGACGACATTATAACTAATGTTAACATGAACTAACAATACTTCTAAAGCATTTAAATCTTAGTTAATGTTAATTTCAACATTTAGCAATACATTATTAAAATCTGTCTGTTATTGTTATTTAAGGGACCTGAGCTAACATGAACTAACAATGCAATGTTAGCTGATTAACAGTTGCATTTTTATTAACTAACATTAACAAATATGATTAAATACTGTATCAGATTAATTGCTTGTTGTTAGTTATCGCTAACTAATGGGTCCTTAAAGTGTTAATCTTTAAAAAATACAACTATAAAGACTTTATCATGAGTTATGTAAGAAATTCCCTGACAATATAAAACCCAACATGGCAATAAAATGGGCCTAACTAGTCATGAAAAGAATCAGTCATCTGACTCATATAATTGAATCAAAATGCTCACAGCACAAGCAAACAGGCTGTAATCTCAGATTTGATCACAGATGTTGTTGAGCATCTGCTCGACACCAGAATGAACTTCCCTCAGGAATAGCTGAGTTAACAGGCCTCACCAAACCATTGAAAAGCTCCAGTCGTGATGAATATCACTGTCCTTGGCTTGTTCAAGCACTGTTCAAGATCTGTACAAATTATATATTTTTAGTAACCAATCTGTCAAGCATGTATTTGTTAACAATCCTTGAGAATATTTTAATTAGAATTTAGGGACATTTTTACAGGTTTATAACGCAGATAATGAAAAGCCACACGGACGGCCAAAGTATACTTTGGGCTTTACTATTGCTCATCTTTAGGTTTATAGATCTCAACAAACAAATTTTGACACATAACTCATCCAGCACCGTTTGTGTTACATGCATGAATGATACCTCAAATCGTGTGGTTTGATGTGGAATGTATGGGAAAAAATTTAAATATAGGTAAAATACCTGTGTAAAATCAATAGAGAAAATTCCTTCATATGAACACAGTACATTTGGGCCAAACTTTTCTTATAGTGTTAGAAAACAATCACAACTAAATGTTTTCACCTGGGAAAAATCCTATAGATTTGAACCCGAGTCATCAAATTCAAAAATTTTACAAATTACTTTCACTGTTGTTTTGAGTATCAAATATCAAAGAGCATCTGGGTCAAAGGACAATGCTAATTTGGTGGATGCAGTATTTCCAGGAAGGTATTCATACTACAAACCAACATACCCACACTACTGTTCTACAATTTAGGGTCAGTAAGATGTTTGAATGTTTTTGAAAGAATTCTCTTATGCTCAACAAGGCTACATTGATCTGATTAAAAAATATAGTAAAAATGAAAAATGTCTCAAGGTACTTGTGAAAGCAGAAAATGTTGACCTGGGCCAGTAAGCAACTGCTTACCATTGCCCTAGCAACCAACCAGAACACCTTAGCAACTTATCAACACCTCTCAAAAACAACTCAGAACACATTCACATCTACATAGTTACCGGGCGCATCAATTTAAGCAAAGCAATGCAATGCAAAGTCTTAGGGCTGTATGGATACATCAGTGTGAACATTTCAAATCTATTTGTCCTGTTGTCGGATGTAGCAGTGTAGACGGATGTAGTCCTTCAGAAATAGAATGGGTCTGCGTCTGTTTTATTTCGGGACTCCAGTATAGACAACTTCATTTATTATGATGAGTTTACTTTCTAAGCAACGTCATGCTCTTATCCAGTGTAGACTTGGTAAAAGGTAATCACATTTTCTTTGACAAGTTAAAAAATTAATAAAAGAATAAGTGTGAAATTGAATTCGCTGAAATATTCCAGGCTCCTTCGCTTTTAAATGTCCGTATTGTTTGATTTCTTTTACAGATTCAATTAGCCAGCAGACTGGTGTAAAGTCTTAAAACTCAGCCCTTCAGACTGGGGAGTACAGTTACGTCTAAGCTATTATTATTAGTAGTCTCCTGAAACTCAAAGCCCAAGGAAAGCATTGATTGGGTCTTAATTAAGAGGCTTTCACTAAACATTGGGCCTTTGCAAAGTCTTTTAGTCGAGTTTACTAATAACAAAGAGACCATTTTAGCTATGCAGAATTTTAAGACATTGTCGCAATGTCAAATGTCAAATAAGCAGAACTCACATAGAACAAGTTGCCTTAATTATGCAATTGAATAAATGTTCACATGCAGACATAAGATCAGTGAGATCATTAGCTTATATTTGCTGACATTTTCCAAAGTCAGTTTTTGTTATCGAACATTTAAACTGCCAAACAAGACAAAGAAGTGTTTTATGACACAAATACCCTAATATCTACAGTCTATATATCTGACAGAGCGAGCATGTTTTAGAAACTTTTATTCTCGCTGTAGTATTGTTGTTGCCGCCGCCGCCATGCCGTGTAGACGCTGTGTTTCGTTGTGGAAGCGAAACTACTTTGTTTGGCCTTCCAAAAGAGGACGATATCGCTTCGTCATGCCTGGAGCTGATCCGTGCTGGTCGCTGAGGAAATACATCAACTTCGCGCTGTGGATCGCCGGATCGGCTTTCACCGTGGACGAAACCCGGGGTCGTCACATGTGGTTGCCACAAGCTCGCTGGATGCTCCTTCGTCGAATCCGCCGGCCGCGCCGTTTTCAAGCTCACCGGCCTCCGCTCACTCAAGGCGTCACTCGTGTGACGCTGTGTTTCATTGTGAAAGCGAAACTACTTTGTTTGGTCTTCCAAAAGAGGACACGACTAGAAATCAGTGGTTAAGTTGTATTTACAACACTGTTCCAGAACAGTTCAACCCAAATATTCAGATGTGTGCAGCACATTTTATGGAGGACTGTTTCCTGATCCTGGTAGAGTAGACTACAATGCCGGCTGTTCTGACTCACAGACTGTAAGTACGTTTTTTATATTTAAAGAATTTGCCACTGATGATTCAAACGCGAGATTTGAACAGTGTAGAGTACCGCTTGTTGTTTGTCATTTCTCCGATCACAAATGCAGACATGGTTTTATGTTACACGCCGGCCGGACAGGGCATCACAGTATGTTAAGGGGCGTAACATTTCCGTCACATGCTTGAGGTATTCGGCCAATCACAACGCACTGGATAGCTGGCCAATCAGAGCACACCTCGCTTTTCAGACTGATGAGCTTTGTAAAAATCGATGCGTTTCAGAAAGGCGGGGCATAAGAGGAGAAACAATAATGTACAGGATGTGGAAAATAACGTGTTTTTTTAACCTTAAACCGCATAAACACATTTCATTAAACCAAATACACAAAATAATGTTATTTTTAGCAACATCATATGACCCCTTTAAGAAACACACTAAACCTCAAGCATGGCCTTTTAATTGTGCTTTATTTATTTTTACAAAGTGCTCAGTTCCACTAAAATCACTTCAGGAAGTTTCAGTGGCAGAACATGTGCTTGACTTCCGGAATCAGCTGCTTTCACATCAGGTTAAAGACGAACAAGATTTTTTCTTAAGGCATTTTTTTTTTCACGCAAAATTTTATTTGTTTATTTTTATCTGAATAAATGATAGCTAGGGAAATTATACAAATTATATGTTCTGAACATACATTCAAATAAATAAATAAATAAAAATAACAATCTAATTGACTAAAAATCATCCAACCACATACAGCAAAATGTGCAAGCAATAAATGAAAATGAAACAAGGTCTTACACGGAATGTCATAAAAGTCACAAACTGACATAAAGCTGGATTTTTAACAATATTTTCTAGTTACAATGAAACAAAAAAAGAATGCTCCGGTTATATTATATCTTAAAAAAAAAAAATCCATGCTTAACAAAGCAACATAAAATGATTGTTGCTGGTTGCTTTGTTAAGCATGAATTTTCACAATGTTCAAAAAGGTTTTCAAAGAGAAAGGAAAAAATGAAATCGCATCATATGACCCCTTTAACTAAGAACGGCATCTTTTGTCAGCTTAATAAATCCAGGCAAATTGGGACACTTTTTTGACACTGAGATGACTGAGACCCAATTGTTCTGAATTAACCCCTATTTCTAGCATAGCGATACCGCTGTACTTTGTCACGAGCTAAACATCAACACTCATCACTGCTCAGTCATTTAAAAACAAAACACGAAATTGGTTAAAATGTCAATTATGCCACGGTGGTATGTACAGGTAAATGTGGATTTGTAAATTGTACAAGCCCCAGAAGCGCAAGTTTAAATGTTAATCCATAATAAATAAATAAATAGGCTAAATAAATTAATAACCTGCATTAGGTGTTTGTTTGTTTTTTTGTAGCTTGGATGTCTTTGGTTTTGGATCGTGCAGGACAGATGCTGACATGTGCGCTTATTACTTAAGGAAGCGATTCACATTTAAGGCAATGACACTTCTGTACTTACTGAATGAAGACTGAATGACACCTTGAGCCCCTGATGACCAGCCAACAACGTGTTGCGTCTATTTCCTCTTATTTATAATTCCAATGCGATTTCATGCGTATCTCTCTTGTTACGAGTGTGAACACCGAACAACGACATAGTCCCGGTTAAATATGAATAAATGAATAAAAATAACAGGCCGGATTTATTTAGCCCAAAAAATCTCGAGCTGTCCCTTTCAGCAGTGTCTCTGTGACCAATGATGCCGCATGCATTATGCCCTCTGCATCACTGGCCAGATGTCATCCCTGGAATCAGACACGAAAGCTGGAGCTGTGTGTCGTATGCCAGGTCTCGGGTTATGACTGCATCTGAATAAACATTTGTCTCCTCTCACAAATGGTTTCATGTGATGTCGGTATCGTTCCGTTTGGGCTATTTTGGATTTAGGATGACTGGAGACAAGAGGCGTGTCCATTTGAAGACACCAATGCGCAAGTGCGCTGAGGACATCTGGTACATGTAGGCTATTTCTTATGACCGCTCTCTCGCTGAGGAAAAAGACAATCATTGTACTTCTGATGCATGGCGTTATTATTACCAATCATTAAGAAGAAGAAGAAGTCATTAAGATTCTGGATAATGTTATATTTTTCTGCTACAAAAATCCATGGTTTCCTTCAATGATTAAATGTTACAAAAATATATATATATGGGTGCTCTTTTTGTATTCAGTTAGAACCTGCATTACTTAATCCATAAAATCCATTACCATTTATTATTTACAAAACTAATTCGTATTATATATATTAATTGATTGCATCACCTGTTTTTACATCCTTTTTACTTGAGGACATGCTAAAATGTGTTAACAGCATATTTTGATCAAATATCGTTTATTTCTTAGCCTACTAATTATGACAGTAATTATATTTAATTTTATACATAACTGGTAAGACATAATTGATAATTGGAATTCGCCATATATGGTGCGCATTTGTTCTCCAGAGTAAAATGTAGAGGTCCAGCAGCGACACCTGCTGTATGCAAGAGAAATGAAACGCTGTTATATTAAAAATAACCAACTTAACCTGTTCTGACTGTTCCGCATTTTCTATTTTCTATAGTGTTTGGTCGGAACCACAGGAAGAAGAAGAAGAAAAAAAAAACAGGTTTCAGTGATTTCCAAAGCTTCACATGTTTATTGCAGCTCAGTTGCATTTACACTGCAGTTGCATAAATAATGTTATGAGATTAATGGTTTAAATATAAAATTCTGAGCAAATATTGATTTACCTGCAAAGTACCTTTAAAACTGCCTGCAAATGTACCTAAGAAAAAAGTGTGGCCATACCAAATATTGATTTGAATTAGGTAATATAACTTAATTGATCAAATGTATATATGACATTATTTAAAAAAACAAAACAAACATCCTTACTTTATAACATTTTACAAATGCATAAAACATTTTTCTTTTTTTTTTCTTTTTTTACAGTGCAGTAGTTTTGCATGGAGATTTATCCAATGGTCCAATGGCTTCTAAACATTTAGTCTGTCTCAGTTGCTTCTGTCTCTTCATGTAATCCCAGATTGACTCAGTGACTTGATGGTGTGTGGGTCATGCCATCTGTTGCAGGACTCATGCAAACATCTCACTGGATTGTTACAGTATTTGCAAAGGAATGTTCGGAAATATACAATTGTGACAGAAATTATATGATTGTTGGGATAATAAAAATCTGCAATGTCACCTTTTCCTTTTCACTTAATCATTTGTGAGAAAAAAAAATAATATATATATATATATATATACTGTATATATATGTACAAACATCAGTAGATTTGTTTCATTCAAAGAGACAATAAAACACAATGTGTTTTCCAGTGACCCTCACCAGCCTCAGTGCTTTCTGATGATCCTCACCAGTCCCAATGTCTTCTTGTGACCATCATCATCCTCACTGTCTTTTCATGAACCACATCAGCCCTAGTGTCTTCCAGTGACCCGCATGGTGACCGTGATTTCCCCAAGTACAACATGTTCCTGGATCAGCATCCTTGTTGATCCTGGAACAGCATTCCAATTAACCAATCAGAATTGAATAAAATAATGAAATATAGACCAAATTTAAAAGACAAGTTGACCAAAAGACAGAAACGACATTAATTACTGCATCCATTGTGTGGTTATTTTGCTATCTATTATTTTATTTTTCCTCAAATATAATCTTAAAGAGTTTTCAGTGAGTTAAAGATGTTTCACTGTATGACTCCTGAGTCCTGACTACTGTCTGTCCACCTGAAGCATTTGCCTGATGAATACTCAAACACAGCACTGTCATATATCCTATATTTCAAGGTCACTGCTTAGTCCTATTTGAAGTTATCCTAACATGAGTAGAAGGGCAGTTTTTTAAGCATATTTCATAAATTAATTGTATTCTAAAGCATGAGATATTTGAAAAAGAACTCTGATCAAAATTAGAGAATTATATCACATAATTATATGACAAACCTATTTAACTGGCAGCATTCCTCTAATTTTCACTGAGATTTCAAGATGGTGGGCCGCTCTAAGGTGACTGAAACCCTGCGACAGCAGGTTGTCCAAATGAAGGCTAAAAGGATGACACTTTCAGCCACTGCAAGAAAACCTCATTCTAAATCTGTGATTGATAGAATATCACAGCTTTACAATGCAACTAATTCATTCAAGTCCCCAAAAAAAGACTGGTCATCCATGTAAGACAAATGCATGGGAAGACAGGATAATGCGGAGACTCTCCATGGGGAATCGGTTCAACACTGCAGCTGGAATTGCTTGCCAGTTCAGTTCTGAACGGGGTAAGGATCTGTCTCGGCACATTTAAGAGAAGTGAGACTGAAAGCGCACTCTGCCTGTAAAAAGGATGTAGCCCACGCACTGTTGATTCAAGTGCGTGGATTAGAGAGCTGCTCTCCCGCGAGACCCGACGCAACAGAGTTTGGCGCGGGACAAGACTTGATAGGCGAGTGAGAGACACTCGGGTGTGTGCGGGATACGGGAGAATAAAATGATTCACGAGACTCCCGCAAAATAGAAATATCTAAAAATATAAAATATCTAAAACAAATAAATTGTTATTCATCTATTGCACAAAAGCAACATGAACTAATATAAAATATAAACGATTAACAGGTGCAAGTTTATACAGAGTTTCTATTTAGGCTGTAACACGTGTTTGCAGCGTTGAGTGCTGAAATTTGCGTGCTCACGAATCCTCTCATTATAACACTCGAATTGTAGACATTATGAATGATTCATTATGCTTATATTTATTGTGTTAGAACAGATTTGTGAGATTGCGATGAACTGAGATGTCTTTTAGAGATTATAACTGCAGCGCTCTTTGCTGGTATTCTGCCATACCAAACCATGCCACGCAGCAGCCGCTTCCTTTAGTTAAAAAGAACTGTTCTGTGAATGTTGATGCTTTAATAACAAATATTTATCGGGAGCGTGTATGCTGGGATTTCATGAATTTCATGGAGAAAAAAATAACGTAACTAGTAATGTAACTAATTACTAATTACTTTTGAAATAAAGTAATCAGAACAGTAACGTGATTACTTTTATAAGGAGATTACGTAATATTAAGTAATCAGTAATTTAATAAAATTTTCAGAGTAACTTGCCCAACATTGGCCGTGAGCAAGCCTCTCATCAGCAGAAATAATCAAAAGGCTAAGCTCACCTTTGCTGAGGAGCATGTTGTGTGGAGAAGTCAGTGAAAGGTGGAGGAGGAAGTGTCGTGGTTTGGCGGATGTTTTCTGCAGCAGGAGTTGGGCCTCTTATACAGTTATATGGCATGATGAATGCAAATGTTTACAAGAACCTTCTTCAGCAACATGCGGTTTCTTCCCTGCAACCATTTCCCAATCAGCCTGCAATTTTCATGCAGGACAATGCTCCCTGTCACACTGCAAAACAGTTAAAGCAGTTCCTTGAAGCCAAGAACACTGAAATAATGAAATGGCCGGCCCAGAGTCCTGATCTAAACCCAACTGATAATCTCTGGAAAATCCTTGGCAACAAAGTTACCGAACTATGGAAGAGAGTAGAAGAAGAGTGGACCAAGATCACACCAGCGCAGTGTGAGAAACTAGTGATGTCCTGCGGCCGCAGATGTGCTGAAGTCACTCAAAGCAGGGGCCTCTACACTTCCTACTCATTTCTGACAGCTGTAACCCTCCAGAAATGTAGTTGTAATCTTCTTTCGTGCTACAGCGGTTACTGTTCTCTCATTTTGATCACTGTGTTTTCCACAAAATAAAGGTTTTTATTGAACTGCCTTGGTTATTTTGTAAAACATGTTGTGGTATACCCACAGCTAGTCTTTCAAATTTAAATAAAATTCTTTCAAACGATTTTTCAGAAGAAAAAAAAAACAAGTATTTATAGATCTCCAGTTTTCTCAGTTTTTTCAGCTCATAATAAATAAGTAAATAAATAAATAAGTAAATAAATAAAATAAATGTACATTTCAGTGATATCTGATATACTTTCTTTAGAAACCAAGAAGGCAAGGTTTAGCATGGCATTTAGGCCCTGCTGGTAGGTAATTATACCATATGGCTGCAAAAATACTTTTTCTTAATTCAAATTTAAAATAGCTGTGTATACTGACATATTTTGCAATAAAATTGCTAGAAATATATTTGACGTCAATGCATCAAAAAGGTGGGTTTTTTTTAGTATGAAGTAGACTTTTAAAAGTGTACTTCATTAAACTTTTTAACCTTTACAATAAGCTTAATATTTTGTTTCAAATCAGTGTTTAGGTGTGAAATTTCCCTGCTTAGCCACTAAGGGGGCACTGATCTCAGGTGAACACATTAACGGTGTCTAATATGTATTTTTAAATGATCTTGGCTCACAAGTGTATCCTTAAGGTAAAACATCACATATTCACCTTAATTTAAAACAAGTGTCAATAAATATAGTTTGTTAATGTGTTACAGTACATTTTAGTTTTTGATTTTATTCTGACATCCATGTTGACGTAAATTTAAAGTCTCACATATCCAGTATTGCTGCGGCAAATGGAACTTTTTCTATTAAAGCCTATATAAAATTGTTTATTGTCACTGTTATTTAACTAACAGCATGCTGACTGATATAACAGGAAGTGGTGCTGAACAATAAGCAGTATGTATTTTCCTTTAACGTCTGTTTGTGCCTGTCCTTTTCAGTCTTCCTGCCCTGCACACAGTAAGATATTTGGGGACATTTATAAATACCACTCTATAAGACAATTATACACGCAAACACTGACAGACCTTTTTTTCAGACAAGATAAATCTAAGGCAAGTATGGAAGTCCCAAAGCTTTTACAAAGAAGATGATAATCATTTGCCGTTTCTAATTATCCACAACTTAAATTACAGCATATAAATTATTTAGGTGATCATTTATTTCAAGTTTGTGGATTGTTTGTTTGAATGCACAATTAAGCAGTGCAGTAGTGCATTTCATAAGCAGGTAAAATGGGCTTTCTGTTGCTCGGGTTTGGATAATTAAATGGAATTCATCAGTGGTTTGAGTTCAAAGGTAAACTAATTAAATTCAGTTAGCTGTTACCTAATCAGACAGCAACACAGCCCATCCTGTTTCAGCGTGGCCATCAATAATCATGATGTTTCTGTTTTAATGTGTAAGCATAGACTGGTAATTTGTCATTATGTTGATATCACCAAGATTAGACTAAATTAGTTTTTAAGGGTCAGAACAAGTGTATCCTTAAGGTAAAACATCACATATTCACCTTAATTTGAAACAAGTGTCAATAAATATAGTTTGTTAATGTGTTACAGTACATTTTAGTTTTAGATTTTATTCTGACATCCATGTTGACGTAAATTTAAAGTCTCACATATCCAGTATTGCTGCGGCAAAGGGAACCTTTTCTATTAAAGCCTATATAAAATTGTTTATTGTCACTGTTATTTAACTAACAGCATGCTGACTGATATAACAGGAAGTGGTGCTGAACAATAAGCAGTATGTATTTTCCTTTAACGTCTGTTTGTGCCTGTCCTTTTCAGTCTTCCTGCCCTGCACACAGTAAGATATTTGGGGACATTTATAAATACCACTCTATAAGACAATTATACACGCAATACACTGACAGACCTTTTTTTCAGACAAGATAAATCTAAGGCAAGTATGGAAGTCCCAAAGCTTTTACAAAGAAGATGATAATCATTTGCCGTTTCTAATTATCCACAACTTAAATAACAGCATATAAATTATTTAGGTGATCATTTATTTCAAGTTTGTGGATTGTTTGTTTGAATGCACAATTAAGCAGTGCAGTAGTGCATTTCATAAGCAGGTAAAATGGGCTTTCTGTTGCTCGGGTTTGGATAATTAAATGGAATTCATCAGTGGTTTGAGTTCAAAGGTAAACTAATTAAATTCAGTTAGCTGTTACCTAATCAGACAGCAACACAGCCCATCCTGTTTCAGCGTGGCCATCAATAATCATGATGTTTCTGTTTTAATGTGTAAGCATAGACTGGTAATTTGTCATTATGTTGATATCACCAAGATTAGACTAAATTAGTCTGCACGAATGGGTAAATCTCTTCTAAATGTGTTTACCAGGGCAGGCGGAGGGCTGTTGATGAAAAAGGCCTGCCACTTTTAAGACACATCTATTTATAAGAGTGTCTGTGAGAGCCGAGAGCTTGTTAACGTCACAATGAATAATTCTGCAGCAGCCGCATCAGAAACTGAGCCAGACACTATGCAGTGACATCAACTTTAACAGAGAGAACCGGCCTGTTTGTACAATCGTGATTTTGCACTTCCCGTGAGAGATACGTAAATATTCAGAGTGTTGTTAATTTTTGATTCTGTCTAAATATTGAAGATCCCAGGTGTCCACAAGAAAAAAACAAAAAACTAAAAGGCCACAATACTCATTAGCTGACTCTATTTGAGTGATTTGCATTCATACTTCCAGGGCACTTAATGTGCACCTCATACTGTGGATTTAGAGCATATTTATTTTTACATGACAGAAAGTGGGAGCATTATTATTAGGACATGCTTTTTGTCCATGAACATTTACTTTATTTGGGGTGTAATGCAACAGAAGTGAGCCCTGCAAATGTATCCATGTTAAAAAAGATCACACTTTCATGCCTGTTCACTTAAACACACTTTTAAAATGCGCACTTAATAACGTCAAATGAAACGTTTAACTTTAAAGTACATTTTAAATGATTATGTTTTAATAATCTTTTGTCATGCTTGTCATGTTGATTAACCAACTAAAACACATAAGTACTTGATTGCAATTTTAACTTTGAGTGTGTTATTAAAAGTTAGTTAATATATTTTAAATGTCCTAAAATGCAAGTTCATATT
Source organism: Sinocyclocheilus rhinocerous (assembly GCF_001515625.1). Lineage (NCBI taxonomy): Eukaryota > Metazoa > Chordata > Actinopteri > Cypriniformes > Cyprinidae > Sinocyclocheilus > Sinocyclocheilus rhinocerous. The sequence goes on along the minus strand of NW_015634028.1, from coordinate 1,101,245 downwards.
ATAAATGTGTAACTGCAAATATATTTAAATACATAACAGAAGTGTTAATATATAACATTAATGTATATTGTTGTTTACAATAAATGCTTGTCAGTACATTGTCAGTACAAAATTTCAAAGACAATAAAAGTAATTATGAAATTACATAAATATGTACTTAAGTCTTACTTAAGTGGGTCAAGAAGCACTGCTAAGTTCAACCAATGCAACATTAAATCGAATTCAAATACATTTAAATAGCATGCAATTAAGTGTCTGAAAACATTACTTTCAGTTTGCACAAGTATATTTTTTTAAAGTATGCTATTTCTGTAACAGGTACTGTTTTTAAAAGTATGCTGAAATGTACTTTTTTATAAAGGTAGACATGTAAACTTTCTCTTGAAAAGAAGTTGTTCTGTCAGAGTTGTAATGTTTGGTATGGAAGGAAACTCTGACTTTCTGGCTGAGTGAATTGGCCTTAAAATAGAGAAGATATTGTCTTTCTCATGTCATGTCCGCTCCAGTCATGAGTCTGATGGCAGGGAGGCAATCGAAAGGACGAGGCGGCGCTGACACGAGGGGAGTCGATCGTTTCATGATTATTCTGCATGAATACATCTAAACACATTTCCCTAAATATACAATGAATCATTATCTAGACACTGGTGTCACATTGGAACATGTAGACCTCAGAGACTGGTGTCTGATACAAAAACAGGGGTGCAGAGGAAGTCTCTCTTTTTTTTTTTTTCCAGAGGTGAGTGATGATTATGACAGTGCCCTGAGCTCCAGCTCATCCATCAGCAGATTGGCAGAAACGCTCAGAGGCCCAGCGGGGCTCATCAATGATCATGATGTTGATTGACAGCTCTAGACGGCACTGTGACAGAGCCATCATCTGGTCCTGTGTTCTTCATGTACCTTTGAGAAAGAGAATTGTCACAAGTAATACTGTAAGATTGTTAGGAAGAGTTGGAGTTGGATTTTTAGGAATTTTGACTCGAGACGTAAAAAAATAATTCTGATCTCTTTCTACAGTGGGTGTTAAAGGGATAGTTCACCTAAAAATGAAAATATGATGTTAATTTACCTGACCCTCAGGCCATTCAAGGTCTTTTTTCTTATGTAGAACAGTTAAGAAGATTTTTATCTTAAATCAAGGTCCTTCGTGATTCATAAAATGCAAGACAACAGCTACAGTCACTTTCATAGTCAAATAAAAGCATATTAAAGGCAGAGTAAGCGATTTCTGGTAGCCAATGTTGATATTTGAAATCACCAAAACAAACACGCCCCTACCCCAAAAGGGTCTTGCCCCTATTTTGATAGCTCCGCCCCACATATACGTACGCAACCCAGGCAACGATTAGTTCTGTGAAACAAAGCAAAATCAATGTTACACCGTGTCTACATTGGACGTGAGCGGCGCGGCGCAACAAATCCCCAACAGAAAACTGCTGCCGGGTTCTATTTATGACGTGCTGACACACATTTCAAATGGTTTTCAACGGTGGTTTGATCGCGTCCAGTGTAGGCAGACTTTAGCTGTTGTAGCTACTCTAGAGTAACGGTGTTACTCACCTATTGAGAAGAAACAAAGCAACCTCGGCGTCCGATCACAGGCCTCCGCTCCTTGAGTTCTCTCCAGCGCTGGAAAGCTGATCCGATATTTACACGGGTCCTACTTCTTGCCTTATCCTTCCGCAGACGTTTTCCTCTTTAGTTTTTTTATCCACCATCTCTATCTTTCTGTCGCTCGGCTAATGTCCGTCCCAGCTCGGCTAATGTCCGTCCTGTGCACTGAACGCCCTCTCCTCCACATCACGAGTAGACACGCCCCTTATTGCTGATTGGCTACAAGTTTGTTTTGCTATTCGGCCCGAATCAGTTTTCTAAAGTGTTTTTGAAAAATCACATACCCTGCCTTTAAGCAACACAAAATTAATACCCGTGACTCCTGACGATATATTGAAGTCTTATGAAGCGAAATGATCAGTCTGTGCAAGAAACTGAACATTATTTACAACATTATTAGCTGTAATCCAGAGCCTCAGGCAAACAGGGAAGTCTGATTCTTTTCTGTGAACTGATTCTTTTGGACAGTTTGTTTCAAGGAACTGGCTCAAATAACCGATGCACCATAGGATCATATAGACCGTTCTACTGGCTCATTTCGAGTGACTGTTTTACTTCATAAGGTCTCAGCATATCGTCGGGAGCCACAGGTATTAATTTTGAGTTGCCTGATATGCTTTTTGTGACTGTCAAAACAAAGGTAGCTGTTAACTTACAATTTAATGAATCACCAAAAACCGTTATTTAAGCTAAACATTTTCTTTACCATTCTACCGAAGAAGTCTACTGAAGTAAATGAACAGCTATTTTTCATTTTTGGGGGGTGAAATATCCTATTAACTGGTTTCACAACAGTACCAAAACTGTTCTTGAAAATATCTTTAAAATTAAAAGGTAACAGTTTATCGTAACGTGACGTTGTTAAATAAGTTACATGTATTTACAATAGTAATAAAAGTCAATTATGCGTAAAAACCAAAACCCTAAATCTATAATAAGCCCATGATGTTAATATTTGCTAAAAACACTACTAAAAATAAAGGTTCCAAAAGGGGGGTTTTGAGGTGATGCCTTTTTTTTTTTTTTTTTTTAATAATCTAAAGAACCTTTTGTGCAACGGAAATGATGCTAAAGGTTCTTCATGCAACCACTGATGCCAATTTATTTATTTTTTTGTGTGTAATTACACTGCATCAAGGACACATTGTGTGACATTTAAATGTATTTGGTTTAATGTTAGTTTCTAAATATCTCTTGTTTTCATGCTGTCTGATGTTCATCATGATGTATGTTGTCTGCAGCCAGTAGTTCACAGACAGCACCACAACACACGTTTATCCTAGGTACAATCGAATCTCTATTTAACATCTGAGTCTGTGTTTGTTCATCTTTTGCCTTTACATATCCATCTTGCAGTATCTCTGCTGGCATCTGCCTGATGAACTGTAACTTGTATGACAAATGAATCTGTGGCAAAATGCCATAAAGTTTGATGGGATATTATATTTCTTTTGACAATTTTTTCCTCAAATCTGCTTGCCATTTAAATTTTTTTCCTGAACTTTCTTTAGTGAAGAGCATTCTCTAAGATAAATGTGAAAAGACATCAGTAAAACAACAACAACATTTGTCTCTGTTGTTCCTCAGCTCCAGCACTCACTGCTGCTAAGAACAATTTGTCTGAATTCACCCATGATGTTTGATGTTCACCTATTTCACAGAATGATTTCACTTGAGCTGATGTTCTTTTGATTAATTGCGCAGAAAGCGACTGTCAGAGTGATATTGATCATAAAATCTATTTGGACAGAGAATCAAGCTCAGCCCCACTGTTCCTAGACAGTGCTGCATCTAAACTGACTGGGATTATAAATTGGGCCTAACTTTGCTCCTGGTTCCTCCAAAGTTTTCTCCATGGTTTCTAGCAGATAGCCTGTTTGGAATGCCTTTTGAGTTAAAAGGGACAAATGCTGCATATTGTTTACACAAGAGTTAAACATATTTAATTTGTTTAGTCTGTTTACTCACTTATGTTGTAATTTTGTTTATCACTTGTACTTGATTATTTAGTATTACACTGTGTGCTAACCAGGGACAATTTGTCTGTTCATACTATAACAAGACGGCTGCGCTCAGCAACATAATCACAGCTACTGTGATGTTTAAAAGACAGTTATGTGATGTGGGATTTCACTGTGGATAGAGACAGCAAATAGATGCCAAGCCATTGTCAAAAACGTGGAGCAGAACATTATAAGGGAACATCAGATATGCCTTCAAAGTGCTTAAACTCCTGCAAAATTACAGTTGGTGGAAAATTCCAATTGTATAAATGTCAAAAATTCACTTTAAAAAGTTGATTGGCAACAAATGACCACCAAATACAATCTGATAACCAAACAATCAGCCACAAATGGCATTTACCAAATTGTTGACTGAGTGAAAAGATACATTTGGAAAAAAAAAAAAAAATGAATATGGACTGAAATCTAGGCAATAAGAGATAAGTACATTAGAAGTATTTTCTAAGGTTACTGCTGCTCATACTTATGGTTTGTGATTTCAACAATCCCCTTGCATATGTAGTACAATTCAAATCTTAAAAACAAAAAACTCTCTAAAAAATTATACTTGCAGAATAAAATCAATGAACTTTAAGTGTAAGTACACTGTAAGTACACTTTCATGGCTATGTTTCTTAAGTTTGCACTTACGTACTGTACACTTAAAAAAGTGCACTTTGCAATCTTGTCTAAATAAAAGTTTAAACCATTATGTTTTAATAATCTTCTTCTGTGTGCTTCAAACAAAGTACACTTATTTTGATGTGTTGACAAACATACATGTAAAGTACTTGACATGTTTTTAAATGTAATAAAATGCAGCTTCATCATTAAAAATGTGAAATGAAATACATGGCATAAAAGTTTAAATACAAATGACATTAATGTATGTATTAGTTTAGCAGTAAACTTAATTACTTTTATCACATTTTAAATAAGGTTTAAGTCCCCTGGGTCAAAACAACACAAAGTTCGGTTAATTGCAATAATATAATTTTAAAATAATAAACTTTTCATTCAATTTAAATTAACATGCACTTAAATTTACAAAAACGTTACATTCAGTTGTTATTTTAAAAGTAGGCTATATTATTTCCATAGGAAGTTATGTTTTAAGAGTGCTTCTTTTTCGCAAAAGTAGTATCAACCAAAAATCAATGGCCTGACCAAACACCACTCATATTTTCTTCAGTAAATCTAGTTACTCCATGATACATTTATGACTTTACAGTGAAACTGCCAAATGGTTCCCAATAACTGCTGAATCAATAATAAAAACACCCAAATCTCTTATCGCAGTGTTAGCTTTCCCAGTCAACTCCTGAATAATATATGATGAATTTGAGCGGTGGCCTCATCATCTACTGAGGTGTGTAATAGCGCTATACATTATTCATAATCTGCTTGTCTCAGTCAACACGTTTCTTGTCTTTGTGCTGTTTATGTTTTAGCTCATCCATATTTCAGCATGTTTGCTCTACGGCAGGTCTTCGGCAGAAGCAGCTCGGCAGTGAAGGTATCATACTTGAGCCATGAGGGACAACAACAGTTGATGACTTTGAAGATTAAGGTTGCTCTCCGGAGAGTCTGAGCTATGACAAACATACGGAAAAGTGTGTAAATGTGTGTGTGTCCGTCCGGAGAATACTCGACTGCATCGCCATGGCAACCTGACAGCTGTACCACAGGTGGTTCACACGGGAAACAGCAAGGATGCAGGTTTCTGTAGCAAGTCAGTATCATCCTGCAAGAACTGAAATAATCCTGCGTGACTGGAAACATTCGCTCATTGGCACTTTCTGTGTACTATGTACCATGTACCAAGACTTAACGAGCCACTAAGCTAAGCAATGTTGTAGCTTTTTCCATGGATCAATGATTTTGCTCAAAATTCCTGATAATAAAACTTCAAGAGTGCAGATAACTGAGTTATGGTCTCAAGAGTGCAGAGATATGGAGTTAAACTGTCCGCTTTTGGTGTGTTTAAAGGGGTCATATGATGCGATTTCAATTTTTCCTTTCTCTTTGGAGTTGTTACAAGCTCTTGGTGCATAAAGAAGATCTGTAAAGTTGCAAAGACTAAAGTCTCAAATCCAAAGAGATATTCTTTATAAAAGTTAAGAGTCAACATAAAACGGCTCGTTCTAACACGCCCCCACATATCTACGTCACGATGTGGGAAGATTTGCATAACGCCACCCAAATGTTCACGCAAAGAAAAAAGGCAGTAACTTTTATTCTCAACCTTAAACCGCATTAACACATTTCATTACACCAAATACACAAAATAATGTTCTTTTTAGCAGCATCATATGACCCCTTTAAAACATATACGAGTGCTTTGCAGCTTCAGGACCCATCATCTCAACATGCTGTTTATAGGTCTGATTTAACTGTCCCAAACAGGGGAGAATGTAAGATACTGCTATCATTTTATAATTGTATAGTTTCAAAGGTGGTTAAATTTTATCTTCTGTGTCCAGACTGTGTAGGGAGGCTGCTGGCAAGACAGATAACAACATTATCCAAGTCATTTTCTTTTTTGAGGTGAAACAGACAAAATGAAATAAATATTTTCTCTCAATTAGAGATGAAGTAAATCATCCACAGCTGTAGTGCTGTTTTAAGTATCTCTCTATCTAATTGTTTTTCTCATGTCACTGGGTTTCAGGAGCGTTTTTTTTTTTTTTTTTTTTTTTTTAATCTAAAAACATTGAGTCTCTCTGTAGACAGTGCATATCGGTCTTTCTTTTCTGCTTCATCATGACTGCTCCATCTATATTTCAGTTTACATGAGATACTGCTCTTTCTTACTTGTGTAATGTGTTTAAATAATTTCTGTCCTGTGTGTTCCTTTTGCAGGGTCAGTTTTTGATGTGTTTTGGATTGTGATGTACTAGTTAATACATCCGACAGTCTGTAATTTTAATTTAATGAACACTTTGAACAAATTTGACTCAATGTATTTTGTTCCTGCTGAGAAAAACTCTAATTTACAAGTGGTATCCTAAGGCATAGGAAGTGTAGTTAGAGGCCTTGGTGGTGTATTTCGTGATAGATTAATTTTTAATTTGTATCTACTAATTTATGCATTTGTTGCACGCGTTCCCTCTCATACTGGCTGACATGGCTATGAGAGAGACCATATATTAAAAATGGTGATGAGACCCACAGCACATGACAATACTGTGCGTTCAAAATGTCATGAGAGTATGACATTTTATTTGTTGAACATGAGTCTATTCTTGCCAGTGAGACCGTTTGATTGGTGTGTCTGTTGCTAACATGGTATGATATTTCAATGAGAAATGTCTTTGTGTAACCACTGTGAACCTTACAAACCTGAAAAATAGTCGGTTGCATGAATGAAATGAGTCGGCTCCTATCTGAGCCCTTTCTCTTTTTAGGTATATAAATACCTGGTATTATAACACAAGACAGTATAATAGGATGATTGAAACAATAGACTGCTTGTTGGCCACAAGTACTTCATGTACAGACCTGTCACCAATCGTGTGTGATCGGTTGCTCGCGATTGGTTGCATGCACATGTTTTGTTGGATATAATTTTTATTTGTTATATGGCACACAGTGTTCCACTTTGAATGATTTGTATTATGGATAATTCACTAAAGTCCTGTAATAGTGTTTATTTGATGTTTTTAGTGTTTGATGTAAGGTTTTTATACCACAAATAATGAAAAATGATTGTTTTTGAATAATTATAATTATATCTGTGCACACATACCAAACATGGGCCATAGCATTGCTAAATTCGGCTGAATTATAAAAGCCAGAAGTGATACTGAATGTAGAGCCATTTGGGAGTCGAAAGAATCTTAATTCTGAGTCAAGCTCCCTAAAAAGAACCAGAATTCCCATCACTAATCCAGAACATTTTAGAACAAGATTTATTTTAGTTTTAGTTTAAGTAATCTTCATTGTCATTTAAAGTCCATATTGCACCTATGTTTGCCTCTACATTTACATTCACACTAGTACATATAACATGCTAAAATGACATGAAGACATTCTTCGGAGGCAGAAATAATGTCTTCCAAACATCTCTTTTGATTGATTTCACAGTAAATGTTTTTAGTGGTCAGTTAAATTCAGGTCAAAACAGAGAGCAAACCCTCTGAACTTGCAAGTGCTATTTTTGCCTCTGGTTAGTATTTTAATGGGACGTGCTGTACTTTCAGAATTGGAGTGTTTGGTAATGAGTTCTCTCACCAGATGATGATAATAGTCTGTCTTTATTGACTTTTATACAAAACTGTAACCTCCACAGACACTGCCCTCTCACCCCAACATGGTCTGATTTTTTCTCAGTCAATCGGTTTTCAGTAACTCATGATTAACTTTCAACTATAATAATAACTTAGTTATAACTGTAATTGCTAACTTATATAATAAATAACTAAAATGTATAGAGCACATCAAAGATTATTATATTTACTGTATTTTTTTCAGCTTTACAATAACCTGCTGACTGTCAAAGGTCTTCATGAAATTTTGGTAATTTTAGTTTAGGGACCAATTCTCACTATCAACTAGCTCCTTATTAACACGAATATTACTAGCATATTGACTGTTTATTAATACTTATAAAGCACACATTAATGTCTTATTCTGCATCACCATATTTTAGATCCCTTAAGATCCGCACATCTCATGTTCTGGTTACTCCGTAACAAATCTCATACCTAAACTTAACAAATACCTTACTAACTATTAATGAGCAGCAAATTAGGAGTTTGTTGAGTCAAAAGTCACGTCAAGTCACCTTTATTTGTATAGCGCCTTATACAATACAGATTGTGTCAAAGCAGCTTGAAAGTGTTAAACAGGAAAAACGTGTGCTGATAATGCAAGAGGACAATAGAAAACAGTCAGTTTATCAAGCATATAAGTGTGCACATATGAACATACTTTTGCCAATTTACAGGTCTGTCTTGATTAGTTCATATATTATTGTTTAAAATATCACCATTGTCATCATAAAGTTAATCAAAATCATTATTTGAATTAAACTGTTTATAAACTCACTGTGTTGCACTGAAGTTATGAAAGTAGGCTGAGAAAAAAACTTTTGTGAGATATGTGTCTATGGCTTTGCTTTCTCTTTGTGCATTTGTAGATGTCTCTTTGCTGGTTGTTAAATATGGTTACATATGGTAACATCTATTTTTGACTTTTATTCAAGTCAAAAATATGATCTAATATTGTTGACTCTACCTAAACTCATTCATTAATAGTAGCAAAACTACATTATGGATTAAGTCATGTATTAACAGCTCTTTAAGGTTGTCATCACTTTTATAGTATGTATATTGCAAAAGGTGATGTGTCACATGACATTATTTGAATAGATAAGAATATAGAAAATCCCGTGTGATGAAATGTGAATGGAATTGAGAGTGTCCATGATTTGTGATTGTGCAATTTCTCTGGATATAGCCGCGGTGCCAACTGGACACTGTCATGGCCTGTCATTGTAGTGACAACACGGCTTCCCACAACACCTGTTCACAGCAATTAGCAACACTGTGTCTGCATGAGTGGGGGTCAACACTAACCTCATAATCTCAAGAGCGGACAAAAATAAAGCAATAAGGTTTTGCCATTGCTAGGGACTCTTCTTCACTTTGGCACTTCAAAATCTGCAGATTTGAGAGAGTCTATTAATTTGAAGGAGCTCACTGATGTCATGAAGCTGAAGTAGCAGAATCAGTACAAAATGCTTTTCGAGAACATGCAAAGTTTTCTCTGGAAAGTATGTATATTGCAAAAGGTGATGTGTCACATGACATTATTTGAATAGATAAGAATATAGAAAATCCCGTGTGATGAAATGTGAATGGAATTGAGAGTGTCCATGATTTGTGATTGTGCAATTTCTCTGGATATAGCCGCGGTGCCAACTGGACACTGTCATGGCCTGTCATTGTAGTGACAACACGGCTTCCCACAACACCTGTTCACAGCAATTAGCAACACTGTGTCTGCATGAGTGGGGGTCAACGCTAACCTCATAATCTCAAGAGCGGACAAAAATAAAGCAATAAGGTTTTGCCATTGCTAGGGACTCTTCTTCACTTTGGCACGTCAAAATCTGCAGATTTGAGAGAGTCTATTAATTTGAAGGAGCTCACTGATGTCATGAAGCTGAAGTAGCAGAATCAGTACAAAATGCTTTGCGAGAACATGCAAAGTTTTCTCTGGAAAATGCAACCTTACAATAGCAATCTCATATATATTTTTTCCATCATGTCCCTTTAGGGCATTTGTACCTTTCAGCTAAAACAACAACGGAGGCATTGGGTTGTGTCTCTACAATGTACATGCACAAAAAGTATTTTCAGCACCAAAAAAAAAAAGGAAAGTAAATAAATGTATAATTCAGTTGTTGCATTGTCAGATTATCATTTTATTGCAGATTTGACATGATGTGTGTAATCTTGACAAACAGTTTTGGAGCTGTATTTGCATGAATAAAAAATAGCTGCCTGCGGGTAATAATGCCAAGTGTTTATATTGTAAAGCGGTCTGGTTTGATGTTATTCTTGTGTAATTTTAATCATAAACCAAGGCAAACCAAATCTGTAAAGTATCAGTTTTAATTATTAATAAATTAACTGCGCACAGAGGCTTGGATAAGAGGGGTAGGGACTGGTTTGTTCTGGCCCAGCGCTCAGACTTTATGTTGGTATGGTTCCAGCGGTCGTTACACGCGTGCCATTGGCTACATGAATCTGTATTGAAATATGGTAAGACTAAAGATCAATGCAGTGTGTATAAATCCATGCTGTTTTAAACTGTACTGCTCCTGTCCACTCACATGTCTCACAGATCACACCTGCAGCTGTACAGGGATTCACACACGACCATGCTAACACTACTGGAACTCAGCTTTACTACCTCAACAAACACAAAAATACAGACATGTATGCAAAGAGTTTTTGCATGCATACACATGCACAAAGATGTTTTATATAACAGTAACCTCTGAAAAAAGCCTGTTAAAGCGCTTTGTCAAATTTGTTTAGACTGTTTAAAATGCCATTTCTTGGACTACACCAGTCCTGAGAAAGCCTTCAGTATGTTAGGTGTTCTGTGTAGTGAGTGACTTTTTGTGAAGTCAGAATGATTCAACAGTCTGCCCTTTTCTTTGATGAACATACCATTCATTATGTATTTTTCTAAGAGAAATATAATGGGAGAAATTAAAATTTTAATTAAATAAAATTTAAATAAAATAGATTTTATAGATCATGCTCACCAAATTAATCAACACATAGCTGGCTGCATATCAATAAAGCATGTTTGTACTTCAAAAATCAACCACATCATAATGAGGATGAAGGAGGTAATGTAGGAGGGACTATTTTGCATAAAAACCAGAAGAACTAACAATATGAGTAAAATGTACTAAAGTCAGTCAAACCTGGTGTTGTTTCTGCAGTGTGTAGCACCTGCTGCTCTGCAGATCCTTCTGAAATATTCAAGTGTTAACAAGATAATTTCACTCTGAACACACCTTTGAAAAGATGCAGTTGTTGAAGGATGGAGCAGTTGTTGGACATGACAGCAAACCACAAGTTTGAGTGAGTACAATGAATAGTTATGCATTTCCAACATGAAGTCAAAATTTTCAGTACGTCATAAAGTGACTTTAGCAAAACAAAACAAAACAAAAAAGGCCTGTTTCATTTTAAAAGTCAGAGGGAATGATCGTGAGACAGTTTTTAAAATAAATTATAACTGTTTTGATGCAAAACAAAGACTAATCCCTTGTGAAAATGTAGTGTGCTTAACTGTATTGAATGTGCACTAGTAGTGTACTTCAAATCTTAAAAGTATATAAGTATATTAATGAAATAAAAGGCCACTTAAGAGTGCTTAAATAGAGTACACTTAAATTGTCAGCATCACTGCAAACCTACAGAGGATAAGCTGTTTGAAGAATGGATGGATGAATGGATATTTAAAATGTTCTAAATTGTATTTCAAAGCAAATATAAGTAAATATGAAATTACACACGAATATGTACTCAAGACTTACTCAAGTAGGCCAAAATAGCTCTCTAAAACTATTCTAATTTAATATAAATTTAAACTATAATACATTTAAATTTTAAATAAAATGCCATTAAAACATTTTATTCAGTTTGCATCTTTTAAGTTTATTACTACCGTAATAAGTACTCTTTTCAAAAGTATGCTACAGTGTACTTTTTCCACAAGGAACATCAAAAATGGATATCAGAGTAAATAATGGATGAGAAATTAAATGACCCTTTTAATTGCTCTCGGGCATGTGTTGTAGTGTCACTGCAATCAGCACTAACTAAACTCACATGGCCATCATGCTAAAGGTTAAATTACAGCAGCTGGTTCCTGTAAACATTTAATATGTTTGCAATAAACATCTAGCATGTGTGAGAAAGAGGACACCCTCAACAAACACAAAAATACAGACATGTATGCAAAGAGTTTTTACATGCATACACATGCACAAAGATGTTTTATATAACAGTAACCTCTGAAAAAAGCCTGTTAAAGCGCTTTGTCAAATTTGTTTAGACTGTTTAAAATGCCATTTCTTGGACTACACCAGTCCTGAGAAAGCCTTCAGTATGTTAGGTGTTCTGTGTAGTGAGTGACTTTTTGTGAAGTCAGAATGATTCAACAGTCTGCCCTTTTCTTTGATGAACATACCATTCATTATGTATTTTTCTAAGAGAAATATAATGGGAGAAATTAAAATTTTAATTAAATAAAATTTAAATAAAATAGATTTTATAGATCATGCTCACCAAATTAATCAACACATAGCTGGCTGCATATCAATAAAGCATGTTTGTACTTCAAAAATCAACCGCATCATATTGAGGATGAAGGAGGTAATGTAGGAGGGACTATTTTGCATAAAAAACAGAAGAACTAACAATATGAGTAAAATGTGCTAAAGTCAGTCAAACTTGGTGTTGTTTCTGCAGTCCCTGCAGACCCTTCTGAAATATTCCAGTGTTAACAAGATCATTTCACTCTGAACACACCTTTGAAAAGATGCAGTTGTTGAAGGATGGAGCAGTTGTTGGACATGACAGCAAACCACAAGTTTGAGTGAGTACAATGAATAGTTATGCATTTCCAACATGAAGTCAAAATTTTCAGTACGTCATAAAGTGACTTTAGCAAAACAAAACAAAACAAAAAAGGCCTGTTTCATTTTAAAAGTCAGAGGGAATGATCGTGAGACAGTTTTTAAAATAAATTATAACTGTTTTGATGCAAAACAAAGACTAATCCCTTGTGAAAATGTAGTGTGCTTAACTGTATTGAATGTGCACTAGTAGTGTACTTCAAATCTTAAAAGTATATAAGTATATTAATGAAATAAAAGGCCACTTAAGAGTGCTTAAATAGAGTACACTTAAATTGTCAGCATCACTGCAAACCTACAGAGGATAAGCTGTTTGAAGAATGGATGGATGAATGGATATTTAAAATGTTCTAAATTGTATTTCAAAGCAAATATAAGTAAATATGAAATTACACACAAATATGTACTCAAGACTTACTCAAGTAGGCCAAAATAGCTCTCTAAAACTATTCTAATTTAATATAAATTTAAACTATAATACATTTAAATTTTAAATAAAATGCCATTAAAACATTTTATTCAGTTTGCATCTTTTAAGTTTATTACTACCGTAATAAGTACTCTTTTCAAAAGTATGCTACAGTGTACTTTTTCCACAAGGAACATCAAAAATGGATATCAGAGTAAATAATGGATGAGAAATTAAATGACCCTTTTAATTGCTCTCGGGCATGTGTTGTAGTGTCACTGCAATCAGCACTAACTAAACTCACATGGCCATCATGCTAAAGGTTAAATTACAGCAGCTGGTTCCTGTAAACATTTAATATGTTTGCAATAAACATCTAGCATGTGTGAGAAAGAGGACACCGTCTGGAGTCACACAGGACAAATATGCTGAATCCCCAAGACATCTGACCGAGACATGAGAGCGACCCAGCCCTGAAGATTGCCCCCATTGAGGTAAAGGGGGAAAAACTACACCTTCGTCACACAATCCTTCCCTGAATTCATCACTCCATCCTCTTCTCACATAACACAGACATGGTTAACTAGATGTCCAGGCAGCTCCTTCAAACAGTGCTGAGCTCCACAGGGACAAGTGCACTAGTCTACAATACAAAGAAAACATAACATAATAAAAACATATATACTAATTTCCCTAGGCAAATGGCTGTGGATATTTTTCGTAATTTTTTTTTTTCTTTTTTTTTCAAGTGCTTTGTTTTCCCCCCAATAAAGAACAACAGTGACTGTCCACTTTTTAGGCATCCATACTGAAGCATTTTTCGGATTAAATTTGCATATGTATACATACATAAAATACAAAGTAAAAAATACTAGTCAGCAATGCTGGACAGCAGAAAACAGTATATTTCATGTTTATGGCAAAATAAACAAATATGCAAGTTCTCTATGGAGAAAGTTTTACTTTTGGAATCTTTCTGCTGTACTTTATAGTTCTAAATATATAATAAGTACTAAAGTACTGAATATGCTGATGGGAGGCAAATGAATATATTAAGAAAACCAGTAATCGTATAATTTAATGATCCTGTTACATTTTAAAACAAGTTCTCGACCCTGTGACAGACCCTATTATATAATGCGCGCAGCCGCACACACACGCCATACACACACACACACACACACACTGCAGCATCTGCCCTGTTTACATGAATGTATTCCTATTAGGACTAACAATCTCTGACAGCTGTTTGACACTTGTGCTGGGGAGATTTCATAAATGCAGTCAACACAGAGAGAGAGAGAGTAACATGAAATATAAACATCTGGATTTTAGTTTGGCTACAGGTCAAGGGTTCTCAAACAGTGCTATTTTAATATTCTAGAGACATTTGTATAGTTTTTATTTATATTTGAATTAGTGTATTTCAGTTTTAGCTTTACTGAATTTAGTACTGTACATTAAGTACAGTATTTAATATAATTTAATATAAATATTTGTATAATTGTATCTATAAATGCAGAAACACAGATAATTGCAAAGGGTTCACAAACCCTTATATAAACATGAATTTAAAAAATGTTTATTATATTGTAATTCCAATATGTAAACTCATTTTTGCATATCAGTAGGCTGTTGTTTCAGTACTCGAGAATCAATGGTTGTTTCTAATGGAGCAAATCCTCACACTTGGTACTATGTTGAATGTTCAGCCCACCCTCCATCATGATCATGACCCTCTCAACTGAACAGTGTGTTTCTTGCAGTTTCTTCTTCATCTTGTTTTTCATCTTCCTATCTACATGGCATCATCCGCGACATTTCTGGGAAATGCACTCGGAGATAAACTCTGACTGGAGTGTGTTTTCTCGTCCGCTGTGTTTCTCTCGACGAGTGTGGGGAGGCTGTCTGGAGCCTGAAATCACCTCCGCGCTCTGCTCATGTCACAGGGGGGTTTTAGAGAGAGCAATTATCACTGACATTTAGGAGAGTGCTCAAAGGGTCAGACGTTTTTATGCAACAATGACAAATTATCTCTACATTTTTAGATGTGGGAAATGCACTAATTGCATGCTTTAAGTCTGCATATACAGCTTGATTTTAGGGGGGAGACTGCAAAACTTTAAATCAGAAGGGCTTTAAGTGTGCAGAATTTCAAACCTGACAGATAGATATGGCCTCAACAAAAACCACTAACAAGGTTTTAGGTCTGAGCCTGGTTGCATAAAAAGTGGTTTGACTTAAGGGTAACCCTGAGGGGGAAAAATCCCTGAGACAACACTGTTAGACATTTCTGTAATTTCTACAGTTATTTACTGTATATCCCCCAGTATAATACTGCAAATTTGATTTACAGTAAGTAACTGTAATACCCTTTGCATCATGGGAATTTTCTGTGACGTCAAACTCCACATACAGTGACTTACTGTATTTTTTTAAATTGCTGTATACTACTGTATTTGCCGTAACGGCCTCTGTGGCGCCATTCCATTGAGGTTGTTTTATTTTCCTAACTTCTTACATTTGGATTGACAAGATTTGTCCTGCACCGTGTCTACAACGCCGCAACAGCTTGGGACAGACTATACTGGACGTGTTACATCGCTTTTAATGATTGGCAAATAAGCTTGCCCTTCGTGTCAGAAACAGCGCGAGCGCTTGGAGTACATCTGTACATCAGAAATATACCAGGGCATCACTTTACTGTCTGCATCCATTGTAGATAGTATCGCTTATTATAATGGGTTCTATATTGTCTTTTGTCGCGTCGCGCCGTGCCGCTCGCATCCGAGGAAGACAAGGAACCCACTGTGCAGCGCAGCAGGTTTTGCCCGGGGATGAACCCGCGAGAGTGGACGAGTTCCGGAGAACATCCGCGCTGTGTATCGATGCACCTTACGAGAGTATAAGACCAGCAAAGTAAAATATATGTATGTATGTCTGTGTGTGTGTGTGTGTGTGTGTGTGTGTTTTGTCAGATTTTTGCACACCAGTTAACAAATTACCCGTTAACACTGAGGTAACTTTACCAAGGTAAACAGCGCTGTCCATTCAAACGACTTTGTCAGCATATTGAATTAACGTACCGAATTAAAATGATTTTTAACGAGCAACGCTTATCTTATATTAACATTAAGTTAACTAATGTGAAATTTTGTTCAGGTGTTAGTTAATGTTGGCCAGTAGCCTATTGAGAAAAGAAAACCATATGTTAGCAAGGTTAAACTGTTTTTTTTGGCTATCTGCCTTAGTTTTAGAATTAGTTTGTTATAGTTTTTAATGGCATTTAAGTTTTACTGCATTTTTTGTATTTGTGTTTTAAAGGCAACTGCAATGAAGCATCAAGAAAGACATGAGCATGCCAACCACCCTGAGACTGATAATTCAGGTAATAGAACAAATATGGTTTTGAGAGGTTTGTGTATTCTATGGGGTTTGCCTTTTAAAAGTGTGTCATTTCTATTTTTAGTTTTTCAGGGAACACATTTCTGTCACTAACAAAGGGGATGGTGAGCAAAGGTGGTGGCCACGTTTTGGAGCAGCACCTGGGTTTTGCAGACGGCTATGTATTTCTTTTCCCATTATGTTTTTGTTGCCTATAGATTCTTTGTGAGGATAAATCCAGAGAATACAACATAATGCACTGCAAAATGTCCTAAGACAGGAGAAATGGTGAAGATGAACTGTTCCACCATTGTAAGACTGTATTTTTAAGTGTTATACATTCCATGTTTTAAATAAAGAATTTGATATTTTGTAATTATTGTGTCTGTTTTAATTGAATGCCAGTAGTACATACAGTATGTAGGATAAAAATAAAATGAA
>NW_015634028.1:1074950-1083221 GCF_001515625.1 Sinocyclocheilus rhinocerous | reverse complement strand
GGATGGTGAGCAAAGGTGGTGGCCACGTTTTGGAGCAGCACCTGGGTTTTGCAGACGGCTATGTATTTCTTTTCCCATTATGTTTTTGTTGCCTATAGATTCTTTGTGAGGATAAATCCAGGGAATACAACATAATGCACTGCAACATGTCCTAAGACAGGAGAAATGAAGATGCACTGTTCCAGCATTGGAAGACTGTATTTTTAAGTGTTATACATTCAATGTTTTAAATAAAGAATTTGATATTTTGTAATTATTGTGTCTGTTTTAATTGAATGCCAGGAGTACATACTACTAGGATAAACATAAAATTTATTCTATATATAAAAATATAAAATCAAATGAAATCTATATTAAAATAAAATAATTACAGTAGTGTACTGATGAATTTGATTTTTTATAGTAATTTACTGTAAAACGTACAGTTTGCTACTGTAAATCTTAATTACAGTAACAGTGTTGCCAGTAAGTTACTGTAAAAACCCTTTGAAATGTCTAACAGTGAACACTCTAAAAAATGTTGGGTTAAATATAACCCAGCTCTGGGTTAAAAAGGGACAAACCGAGCTATTGGGTTGTTTTGACTCAAAATAACCCAACTGCTGGCTCAAAACAACCCAATAGCTGGGTTTGTCCCTTTTTAACCCAGAGCTGGGTTATATTTAACCCAACATTTTTTAGAGTGAAGAGATTTCTTAAAAAACGTTACAACAAACGTCTTAACAGTCACCCTTAGGCTTCCTAAGAGTCTGTACCTAGCATTTCACATTTAACCTTTACAACTACAGTACACAGATGTATTACAATATTTGAGGTTTTGCACAATGGACCTGTCTGGCAGACAACATCAAGTGTCCAAACATGGAAACAACCACGAAGCAGCATTATTTGCCCAAAAATGAACATTTTGCCATCATTTACTCACCCTCAAGTTTTTCCAAACCTGGAAGAGTTTCTTTCTTCTGTTGAGCATAACAGAAGATAATTTGAAGAATGTCGATAACCAAAAATACTATGGAAGTCGATAGCTACCGTCAATTGCTTGGTTACAAATATTCATTTTTGGGTGAACTGTCCCTTTAAGGCTGGAAAACACTACATGAATTTGCACAGATTTTTGCCCCAATTTACAGTGTGGACGAGTTGACACTAATTGCGAAAGTCAGAATCACTCTGCAGATTTGAGCCGACAGATTTCACAAAAATTGCATAGTGTATGATAGACAGAGACTTTTTTTATCTTCAGAGTTTAAGTCCATTGAGATTTTAAACATGTTTGATATTTTTAGCAGATTTTAGAATATATATTGTTTTCATTTGTCATACGTCTCCTAGCAATGAGTTTTTGTGTTTAGAATGACCTGAAAAGTCTGGAAAAGTCCGTGTGATGCCCAGTTTTTACTCTGTAATTATTTACAAAGTCAACAAGAGTGTGATGCCTAGTGTTTTAAAATCTGTTCAGATTTTAAAAGCCTTTAGTTGCGGTGTGTGGCTCGGCCTGACGCCTCGTGCCTGGTGTGAAACCAGTACTGGGAAGAAACAAAAACCAAAATGGACCATGGATGAAAAAGCCATTCTTTTAGAAGAAGATGGAATACAGGTATGAAAAACAAAAAAGCGACTGTATAACATTGATCACTACTACGCTCAAAACAAAAGCCTGCCGTGAGAAAACTGAAAAAAGTGCATAAGTAGAAGCGATATGAAAAAACTAAGAAAATGTAGTTGTTAATATATTCAATTCAATTTTGTTTGTATAGTGGTTTTTTTTCACAATATACATTGTTTCAAAGCATATATTAAATGTTTATAATACCTTATTTTGGTCAATAAAACTGTCCCTCAGTACTTCTACTTCTCAATAAACACAAAAACAGCCATTGCCATCATTGAGTTCAACTGAAGACCTGTTTTGGTCCCTTTATAGGCTAAAATAGTTACTAAGGACTTTGTTGCAATGCATAACAGATCTTAAGGGAACGCTTAAGCAATTAAGGGGAAATACTTAATGACGATCTTAAAGGTATCTTAAGTTGACCCTTAAGTTTTTCTTGCAACCCAACTTTCACTAAGGGTATCCTTTACCTTAACTTTTTGTTTTCTTTTCTTTACTTTTGACCTTTCTAAAAATTAATAGCACATCTCTCCTCAAACAACCTCATGGTCTGAGGTATAATACAGTGTGGCAAGGGCTAAAGTTCAATACTTAAGGTTGAGACTGTGAGTATAATAATATTGATGCTTGCTATGGGTTGCTAAGGGCTGAATCACACGGACACTGGAATGCACACAAGCCAGAGCTTCCATCTGAACTCACTGAACCATAACAGATGCCAGTGTACTCATTACACACCGAAATGATCAGAGTCATGTGAACATCAATTAAACGGCCAATAAAGATGTTGCTTCATTATTTCATCATATCAGGTGTAGACACCAGCTCTGCTGAACAGTCAGTGTAACCATGGCAACTCCAGATTGCTTTAGGGAAAACGCGCATTCCTAAAGGACTCAGAATCTTTAAAATGATACAGTTATTAATTTGAGATGTATCCTCCTCTATCATATCTATACTGTGATGCCATATCCTGTACCACATCCACATTTCTTGAATTTCTCTTTCTGTGGTGGTGATGGGCTCTGTTGGCACAGGTTGTCATGTCTGCATCATGTGGGTATTCAGTGTGACAAGCTCAGCCTTGTATGTGGTCTCTCCATGAACTTCCCAACACAAGGTCAGTGTCGGTGTCCAGCGGATGATCCAGACACTCACAGCAGTGTTAGAAAACCTGCCAGCAACCTTCTCACTGTGGTTCATGTGAAGCTACCGGTCAAAAACATCTCAAAACCTACAGTATGCAGTGTCTGATATTGTTGCCAATAGCCTAAATTGCACACTAAGTGCATCAATGGTGTTATTTGTTTGTAATGCTGTTGAAAAAAAAGAAGTGTGCTTAATTGTATTAAATGTACACTTGTTGTGTGCTTCAAATCTTAAAAGTAAAAAAAAAATAAAAATCTGTACTTGTAGGTAATGTAAGATTAATGAAATAAAAGGCTGCACTGAAAAAAAAATGGTGTAGAAACAATTTTCACTCAGAAATTACTAGTAATTTGATCATTTATTAATACATCAACAGAAAGACTGAAATAATATTTTCTTATAAAACATACTCCAATAACCTTTGCTTTATTTATAACTTTATTTACCTCATTTTTATAGTATATACTGAAGTGTCGTTAAAGAGAGATAACTTTTATGACTGTTTTTAACACACTTTAGTACACTTTTAAAAAGTGCACTTTGTAATAATGTCAAATTATTTTTTACTTTAAAGTTTTTATTTTTATTTTTTTATTTTATTGTGCTTTAAAGAGCACTTATTTTGATGTGTTGACTGACATACTAAAGCGCGTGTAAAGTACTTGATTTAGAGTTTATATATTTTAAATGTTCTAAAAAATAACTTCATTATTAATGTGTAATGACAAGTATATTTAAATGCGTATTTCAATAGATACAACACAAACTATTTTAGTTTATAAATGCTTGTTAGTACTTTTGGCAGTACACTTGATTTCAAAGACAACTGAAGTAATTATGAATTTACGTACTTCAGTCCTACTTAAAAAGCACTCTTAAAAAGAACTAATTGCATTTATTATAAATTTAAACTATAATACATTTTATTTAACTGTAAATAACATGCAATTAGTACAATGTATCATACTTTTAAAAATAATTCATCTTTTTCACAAAATAGGTTTACATTTGCTTTTTCAAATTATCATAAAATGTGAGACAACCTGCCCTGTGTTCACTGAGTTCAGTATGCCATTGATTCTGTGCAGGCAGCTCACTAGGATTCACAGTATTAAAGGCTGCTTTACTGGGGTGGGGATTGATTATCTTTGCTCAAACTGAGTCTGTCTCTCCATGTGTGTGAATCCAGAAGTTCCCTCAAATGATCTGTTCTGTCTGGCTCTGGGACAGACAGCAACTCACAAGGGACATCCAGGGTCCAGAGAACACAGCTGTCAGAAAAAAACGTCCTTTAACAGACTGTAATGAGTTCACAAGAGAGTAAATAAAAGAGAGAAAAAAATAAATAAATAACAAACAAAATGTGATGTGACAGTGAAAGAGGACTTGTGTGGATAATGTCTCTTTACCTATGAATAATAATGCCTCCATAGTGGTATTTATTCACTACAGCTTTTTTTACATGTTGCTTGTCATTTAGCAGAATTCTTTCATTATTATCATTCATTATTATATCATTAACAAATATTAGTACATTATGTGATTAAATAAAATTAAAGCACATTCAAATAATAATGAATATCACTAAACCTTGTGGTACAAAGTAAAAAGTTTGGACCCACCTATTCAATTTTTATTATTACTATTTTTAAAGCAAATCATACAGTACGTACACAATTTATAATATTAATTTTGGTAACACTTTACAGTGAGGCTACATTTATTAACATTGGTTAATATTAGTTAAAATGAACTAGCAATGAACAACAATTCTACAGAGTTTTTTTTTCTTAGTTCATATTCATTTCAACATGATAATATGCTATATATAATATGCTAATGTGTCTGTATCTGTTGACATTCAGTTAATGCACTGTGAATTAATTACATATTGCTTGTTGTAGCTAATGCATTAACTAATGTTAATCAATAAACTCTTATTGTAAACTCTTACCATAATTTTAAGCTTTTAATCATGAATGATTAAGACTATGAGTAACTGACTCATCTGTTATGCAGTGATTGCAAACGACTTAATGACAATATAAGTGTTACCAAATACTTTTCCTGAAAGTAATGATTAGTGTTTATTTTGTGTAATTTGTCTGGTGTTGTGATGGATGTGCACTGTAAAAAAAAGTTTTTTTTTTACAGTTTTTGCCAATAAATTTTACAGTGTTTTCCCTGTTTTTTTAAATTACAGAAACCATGTATTAAAATTACAACAATAAACTGTTTATTGAAATGTGTAACATGATTTAACAAAGAAAATCTGTATAAACGGAATACACTAAATATCTGTTTTTTTAACAGATTTTAAACGTCAATTTAAAAAAAGTAACCGTTAAAATAAAGTTGTTTTTTTTTATAACCTGCTGGCCTCTTTCAATACATGAATAACAGCTGTGTCAATTTCTGACACCACTTAGCTTGTCACAGATTATCAGAGATCTGTTAAAAACGGAGCTATCAAAGTTGAAAGTTAATTATAATCACATATTAATCTGTAGGCCTACAGATAGTTGCAATGTGAAGTCAACAGGGAGCCATCAAAATAAAGTGTAACCAATCCATGAGACACGACTACTGCTCCATTGACTAACAACAAGGTTTTCTTTTTTCTTAGTAGCCATCTTTGTCTACCATAATTTTTCAAATGGTTTCTTTAGCTTATCTTTACACTACCATAAGGTAAATGAGACAACACACCACAGAGTATTGGACTTTCTTTAAGGTGCTCAGTGAGGTTGTTATGCATGGTTATAAATGGTAGAAAATAACATGGACAGTTGTTAATAGGCCCTACCTGCTTAAATGCAGTGCTGCTATGTTCTGTTTTATGCAATTCTTTTAAAGGCCAGATTTGGTTTGACTACATTAGGCAATAGTTCCAAAACCCATCAGTAGACAGGATATTCTTTATGCTTTAGTATAGTTGTACATCTGTATCACACCAAAATCTGAATACTTAATAAATAATACCATATTTTATAGTCTCTCTTAGGCCTACAGCGTGCATTACAATTTTGTAAATTAAGTAAAATTAAGTAAATGTAAAATGATTTGATCATTAAATGATCAAAAACGACATCTGCAATTTAATTGCAAAAAAATTAAGCAACAAAACCACTGCAATATGCATGGTTATAAATGGTAGAAAATAACATGGACAGTTGTTAATAGGCCCTACCTGCTTAAATGTAGTGCTGATATATTCTGTCTTATGCAATTCTTTTAAAGGTCAGGTTTGGTTTGACTACATTAGGCAATAGTTCCAAAACCCATCAGTAGACAGGATATTCTTTATGCTTTAGTATAGTTGTACATCTGTATCACACCAAAATCTGAATACTTAATAAATAATACCATCTTTTATAGTCTCTCTTAGGCCTACAGCGTGCATTACAATTTTGTAAATGAAGTAAAATGAAGTAAACGTAAAATGAGTCAAAAAACGACATTTGCAATTTAATTGCAAAAAAATTAAGCAACAAAACCACTGCAAACGAAATATCACAGACTTCTTTGTTCAGAATGCGATTTGCTAAGCAATCATTTTTAAGGCATCAGAACAAATCTGCAAGGTGGCAGTGCACTCAGGAGGAAGCGCGCCATTTTAACGGAGACAGCGGCATGCAGGTTCACTTCTCTGCTGTGAAGACTAGAGGAAGCAACACGTTTGCGAGGTAACGTCAAAAGTTTGTCTCAAAACTATTTATCGACGTTCAAACATGCAACTCACAAAGTGTACATTTTAATAGACGACCGTAAACAAGGAAAGTAATGTAGGTCAGACGTTACGTAAAAAAATTAAGCAACAAAACCACTGCAAACAAAATATTACACACTTCTTTGTTTAGAACACGATTTGCATAGCAATCATTTTTAAGGCATCAGAAGAACTCTGCAAGTAGCAGTGCACTCAGGAAGAAACGCGCCATTTTAACGGAGACAGCGGCATGCAGGTTCACTTCTCTGCTGTGAAGACTAGAGGAAGCAACACGTTTGCGAGGTAACGTCAAAAGTTTGTCTCAAAACTATTTATCGACGTTCAAACATGCAACTCACAAAGTGTACATTTTAATAGACGACCGTAAACAAGGAAAGTAATGTAGGTCAGACGTTACGTTTTGCTAGGTTGCAGCTGAGTTTTAGCTTTAAGTTTTAACGTTACCTAATTGCTGAGATTACCTAATAAAATTGCTAACGTTACGTAATCCTAATTGCTAGAACTTTATTCTTGGTTTGTATTTTTCGCGGCCGTGTTTGTGTGACATGTGGCTGGTTAACTAAAGATTAGCAGCTATGACATATGCTGTATTAACTCTTGTTATTGCGCATTAATTGGGCCAATACATCGTCGAAAGTGTTAGTAAAAGATAATTGTTTGGTTTAAAATAAGACACGTTGACTGGTTTACAGCAAAAAAAAAAAACTTGGTAGGGGAAGCATTCTTTGTTCTCAAAAATAATGTCAGTAAATTAAGTCTAATTGATATATTGATATGTGAGTGATATAGTCACTCCTATTGTGCTACTAAATGGTCACATAAGGGTAAAAAAAAAAAAACTAGCAAACTTAATTTCATTTCATAAAAGTTTAACTATACAGCATATAACCAGATAATTTTACACCAAGATCACAGGGATTTGATTTTTCCGGATTAATCAGGAAATTGTGATTGTCTCATCTTAGTTTGTTGCCCAAGTAAATAATGCATTCAGTGCAACTTCATTTTTACCCAAGCATTTGCAAACTTCTGTCTGTTTTTCCCCCCCTCAGTTGTTTGATGCAGGAATTGGAATATTAGCTACCTGAAACTACTGCTTGGAGCAGTAAGGCGTCTTCAGGCTCAAACATTTCTCCATTGCATTGAAGTGAGTATGCAATATGGCAAGTGTTCTAAAAACTTTCACATGTCCTATATGTGGCATTGCTCTAAAAACAGTGAAAGGGTATGTAAATCACCAACAATTACACAAAAATGAAGCACATAGCGAATATGCCTGTTGTATAGTTGGGTGCAAATCAAGATTCACAAAGTACAATTCCTTTAAAAGTCATATTTTGCGCCACCATAGACGGTCATCCGTGTTGCAATGTGAAGCAGTACAGGGTCCACTGAAATGTCAAAATCCACATTGCCAGAAACAGTGTAATGATCTTTTAGATCATTTGAAATTGCATGTTTCAAAGAAAGAAGAGGTTAAGTGCCCATTTAAAGGTTGTGGCAAAGCCTTTTCATTGAGGTCCTCCTTTACTGCTCATCTTTCTAGATATCATAAACATGCTACATCTGTGCAGGTCTCAGCTGTGCATTTTGTTCATTCTGTGCCCAGCCAGTCACATGATGTTGCTCAAAGTCCATCAGATGTAAGCATGGATGAGCCTGAGGATATCCTGGACCCACATGGTATGAAAGGGCTATATATGAGGAATTTATCTATGTTTTGTATGAAGTTACAGGCCAAATACCTTGTACCTTCCTCCACTATTCAAATGATTGT
>NW_015634028.1:1072301-1074936 GCF_001515625.1 Sinocyclocheilus rhinocerous | reverse complement strand
GAAATAGTCACTCCTATTGTGCTACTAAATGGTCACATAAGGGTAAAAAAAAAAAAACTAGCAAACTTAATTTCATTTCATAAAAGTTTAACTATACAGCATATAACCAGATAATTTTACACCAAGATCACAGGGATTTGATTCTTCCGGAGTAATCAGGAAATTGTGATTATCTCATCTTAGTTTGTTGCCCAAGTAAATAATGCATTCAGTGTAACTTCATTTTTACCCAAGCATTTGCAAACTTCTGTCTGTTTTTGGCTCTAAACGATCCCAGCCGAGGAAGAAGGGTCTTATCTAGCAAATCTAGTCTTATCTTATCGTTTTAACCCTAACAGGCCAAAATGTTCCTGATGGTTGATGAGACGAGTCTGCCATCTGAAGTTGACCAACTGCCCAGCACACCTTGCATCGTTGTGTGTGGTATGATTATTATTTTCACCCATTTAAGCAAAAGGATCCAAGCGAACCTACAGCAGATATGAAAATGTTAGTGTGGCAAAGGTACTTTTAATAAAGAAATAAAAGATACCAGCCCTACTGTATAGTAATTACTTGATACAAGTGAATTAAGGTGAATACAAACCTTCACATCAGGAAGTTTTCTTTTAGGACAGTAGACAAAATGACTGTTGAAAAAAATGATTGTGTATAAACTGCAAACCGGCAATGCTTTGACCCATCAGGCAGGAAACTTTGTGAGGAGGTGTATCATTTCTATTGTCAGTTACACTTAACCCAGCAGTGGGTTACGCAAAAATACCCAACACTACGAAAATTTAAAAAATGACCCAAAAGGCTAAACCCAGTGACTTGATTTAAAAAAAATATTATCCAGACAATGTTTCAATGAAGAAAAATTACATAAAAATGATATGGCTCATCCACAGAATTGCTGATTATAAAAATTGTTTGTAGCACTATATTGAGGTGTATTTCTGTCTTCACAGATGCCTTTTCAAGATAAATCCGGACAGGGGGACCAAGGTGGAGAAGAAACAATCTAAAAAACAGCAGTCTGTTAATCCCAAGGTTCTTTCATTGATCACAAACATTACAAACTTTGAATGGAGAGAGTAGAATAGAAAGTGTCTTACATTGCCAGCATCTTCTCTTTCATACACAGTTTAAGTGTGTTCCAATTTCTTTGTATACCATTCTGTAATGTTTAAACTGTTCATTCTGCTGGTATTATTTCTTGGGAGGGTAAGTGGGTGGTGGATAAGTGGGTGAGCAGTATCCTGGGTTGTGTTTTAATGTTTCATTTTAATGTTTAATTTTTGTTTTGTAATGCATTTTGTGTAGAATGGCTCTAAAAAGCTTTAATTCCCACAGTAAAAACTGTTTGTGGAAAAATTGGTTGGTGTTAAAAAAATTAACCAGTGGCTAACAATGTTGCTAAGCTAACGATGTTGTTGTTGTTAAATGCTGACCAAATGTGTTATTTGCAAATAACAAAAAATAAATAATAATGGTTTTG
Source organism: Sinocyclocheilus rhinocerous (assembly GCF_001515625.1). Lineage (NCBI taxonomy): Eukaryota > Metazoa > Chordata > Actinopteri > Cypriniformes > Cyprinidae > Sinocyclocheilus > Sinocyclocheilus rhinocerous. The sequence continues at coordinate 1,073,456 of NW_015634028.1, read as the reverse complement.
TATTTTTATTAAAAGAAATCTTTTTGTAGTTTAACCTACATATACAAAAAAATATTTTACTTTTACAGTTAGTTTATGTATATAATCAATAGTATAGTTTATATCTACACTTAGATTTACGGTGTTTTTTATAATAACAACAGTAATTATCTGTACTTAAGCTTTTTTTAATCATTATTTAAAGATAATTATTCTATTTTAAAGGTGTATTACTGTATTCTGACAATTGTTATATGTTAAAAGTGGAAGATTTCATGGAATTATAAAAAGATTTCATGTATAATTACAGTAATAACCTGTAATTATGGAATAAGAAATTACTGTTTTTTTAAGGTTTATCTACATTTTTTTTTCGGACAGTTTTTTTCTGTTTTTTAACAGACATTTTCTGGCGCCCCTGCTGCCAGAAAATTACCGTTTTTTTACGATTTTTTTTTTACAGTGTGGGTTGAGGGTGGAGTCCAGCAGCAGTGGTCACAGCAGTGACGGCACAGACTTCTGACAGATGTGTGACAGCAGCAGGCTCATCCTCAGAGAGAGCTGACCTCAAATCAGATATTAAATATTAATATGATCCCTGATGTGTCCTTCTGTCTACTGCACACAGAGCGAGCAGATGTCACCCAAAAATTGGTAAGAAAAGAGAGAATGAGAACTTAAAAAAAAGTTGAAGATTCAGTGAATAAAATAATCTATCTATCTATCTATCTATATCTGTCTGTCTGTCTATCTATCGTCTGTCTGTCTGTCTGTGTCTATCTATCTATCGTCTGTCTGTCTGTCTGTCTGTCTATCTATCGTCTGTCTGTCTATCTATCTATCTGTCGTCTGTCTATCTATCGTCTGTCTGTCTGTCTGTCTATATATCTATCTATCTATCTATCTATCTATCTATATCTGTCTGTCTGTCTGTCTGTCTATCTACAGGTGCATCTCAATAAATTTGAATGTCATGGAAAAGTTCATTTATTTCAGTAATTCAACTCAAATTGTGAAACTCGTGTATTAAATAAATTCAATGCACACAGACTGAAGTAGTTTAAGTCTTTGGTTCTTTTAATTGTGATGATTTTGGCTCACATTTAACAAAAACCCACCAATTCACTATCTCAACAAATTAGAATACTTCATAAGACCAATAAAAAAAAAATTTTT
>NW_015634028.1:1046257-1066815 GCF_001515625.1 Sinocyclocheilus rhinocerous | reverse complement strand
ATGCATGCATGGCTTCCAGTGGCACTGGGTTACTGGTGTTTATTGATGACGTGACAGAAGCAGCCGGATGGAACATACTGTCTGCCTAGTCTATCTATCTATCTATCGTCTGTCTGTCTGTCTATATGTCTGTCTGTCTGTCTGTCTGTCTGTCTGTCTATCTATCTATCTACTGGTTCCAGCCCCATAACGACTGAGACATAAGATATCACCATTGTTCCTGCAAGTCACTTTGAATATAAATGACTTAACCTTTTTTATTAATTTTTTCACAAGTTCACATCTTCAAATTTAATTTAAATATAATGAAAACAAACTCATTTAGCTTGATGTCTAAATAAGAAGGTGTAGAGAATTAGGGAGTTGTTTTTATGCTTTTGAGTTATGATTGACTTCTCTCTTTACTCTAAAATGCTCAGTGGATATCATTTTTACCTCCAACTTGTTTGTTTTGCTTCTAGATCAGTTCTGAAAGTACATGCGTGTGTTTCCCTTGTGCAAATACACCATTCTCTGAATAGATTATGTTGTTTGCAGATAAGAGATTTCAATCAAGAAAATTGCTGCTATTTCAAAAATCGTAAACAAAAACACTATTGCGTAACAGTCATTCAACTATTAGACAGTTTGAGGTTCTTTTTCCAGCTGGCACATTTCAAAACCCTCATCAGCTGCATTTGTTGTGTGATCCACTCTTATTAAACATGGATTTTCCCATCATTCTGTTTGAATGCTGATGGCTGGTTAGGGCAAATTGTTGTGAAAATGTTATTGATCAGAGGTTGCTATTTTATTTTTCTATTTTGGTAACAACTTTGTATGTCTCTTAACATTTTTTAGGAGACGTAAAAAAAAGTTTTCATCTACTCTCTCATTTAATCACATTGCTGTTTAGAAAATCAATTGCAATTGAGATTTTTCTCTTGGGTTTGACTCAACTGCCCTTACGAAAAAGAAGTTTATTCAAGTGTGCTATTAGTATACTTCTTTTAAACTAAAAATAGGAAAGTATACTTATAGTCTACTTTTTATGTACTTCTCAGAAATGGGCTTTATGTACTTCTCAGAAATATACTTAAAATGACATTTAAGTATACTTGACTTATACTTAGAAAAAGTCTAAATATATTTTAGCTATAATTGTGCTCCTAGAATCCGTGTTTTCATTGTTATACTGTAGGGGGCGCTAGTACACATCTTCTGTACAGAATTTCCAAAAAACACAAGTGAAGAAGAAACCGAAACAACAAATGCTTCCACATGTATTCTAACACGATCATCAGACATAAAACAATATCAAAACTGTGCAACATTATGGAATAAAATGTCGACCAATGAAGAGGTAATAATAACTGTCAAGCTTTGGGGTGTTGATCGACTCTATCTACGTTTTGATTATCATTCTGAATCCAATTCATAGTCTTTTTTTCAGCTTTTTGTTCAAAAAAGAAAATGTATTTCTTTTTTTTATTATTTATGAAACTTATCCACATTCAAGTGTTTAAAAAAAGAAAGCATGAAGCTAGAATAGAATGTTTTTGGTTATAAGCAGATACCCTGTTCTTTTGATGTTTTGTATGTTCAGATATTCATGTAACAAAATATATACAAATTAATACCTAAATAGGAACATAGTAGTATACTTAAAGTATGATGTAAAGTTCACTTAAAGAAAACTTACGAGTATACTTGCAGTATAAAACTACTAAACTAGTAGTTTACTGAGACTATACTTCAAAGTGTACTAAAAATGCTACAAGTATTTTATTAGTAAACTGTAAGTTCACTTTTAGTATAGTTGCAGTACAAACTAAACATGTTGTAAACTAGTTGTGTACTTAAAGTTTACTACTGTTATACTTAAAAGTATACTTTTATATATTAGAAAGTGGGCCAATTTAGTCCCAAGGAGTATTGAAATAGTACACTTACAAGTATACTACTAGTACACTGATATTTGTATACTTACTACATAAAGTATACTTAAAAATATACTTGAACTTTACTTAAGTATACTTACTAAAATAAACTTGAAGTATACTACTTTTTGGTAAGGGTGTGCATGTGCACCAACATAAATATTTGAAAGGAGCGTTTTTTTTTTGGTTTGTTTTTTGTTATCTTATTTCCTAAAATGCATTTAGAACACAAGGCAGGTTGCACTCTTTTATATATATAAAAAAAAAGTACAAAATGTGCTTTTCTGCCAGTGAGAAAATCATAGCGAACTTTCAGGCTGTTCATCAGAGTGTTCCGTCACAGCATGATGACAAGCATTGTGTCACAGCTGCAAACACATACTCATTCTGTGTTTTAATATTTGCTGCTTCATACTAACACACAGATACATCATGACAGGCTGTCAAGTACATTTAGAACACCTGTCTATGATCAGAGGAGCTGACACTCTTCGGAGAGAGAGAGACCAATTCACTGAGCTTGTCACAGAAAACAACAAGAGAAATAAAGAATTAAATAAATAGTCTAAATGCCCTGAACGGCATTTTCACACAGACTTCTCTCTAGGCACCACTCTTCTAATCTCCTGTACAATCACCTTTTGAGAACATTTTCTTATGCTAAAATGTCTTGAGAGAAGAAATGGAGGCAGCACCGCAGGTGGTCTCGTGACAACACACTCATCACTGAATAAAAAGGACGGTAACACTTTATTTCGATAGTCCACTTTAGACATTCTACTAACAGTAAGTAACTTTGCAACTACATGTCAACTAGCAGTCATTAGAGTATTAGTAGACTGTCTGCTTAATATCTTCTAACACTTTATTTTGATGGGTCAACAGCATACAACATACTGACTATCAGAAACTTTGCAAGTATATGTCAACTTATTCTACTAACCCTAAACCTACCCTAACAGTCTACTCTGAGAGTTAGTAGACATGTAGTTGCAAATTAATGAGAATTAGTTGACATGTAGTTACAAAGTTACTTATAGTTAGTAGAATGTCTAAAGTGGACTATCGGAATAAAGTGTAACCAGAAGGACACATATATACCATGATGCGTTAGAAGTGATGTCACCATAACATTAACATCATGCATAAACACAAAAGTACAATGCTTTGAGAGAAAGAGATATGCAACACACATGCAATTTTTAAAGTATTTGACTATTTAATTGTACTACTTGTGAATAGTACTATTTGTGCACAATGCACATTTCTTAATATTCTTAATATTAAGCCTAAAATGTGTTTTAATGTTCACTATTGATGAGGATTGTATAATCTTTGAATAATATCGGTCTTTAAATGCAAGATATTTAAAGTGTACCTTCAATAGTTTCACTTTAGCACAATCAAATATACTTCAGTATATATTTAGATGGACTTCAGCACTACTTCCGCACAAATAAAGTGCATTAAGTACAAAATTAGTTGGTCCAATTTAGCAAACTTTAAGTATACCAAAAGTACAATTGCAGGGTATTTTTATTAAGTGCATAAATATGTATTTGTAGTATACTTAGCATGAAATAAATGTATTTGAAATACATTTTAGTATATTTATTTTTCACTAGGGCATGCCCTAAAATGTTACATTTTCATACTAATCAAATTATACAAATTACTCAATCACCACTTTCATCTAAAAAGTTATGCCTTTTTTTTTTTTTTCATGAGATCGGTTTGGAGAATCTATAAAAAACAGAAAGTTCTGATAGTTTGGGCTGAGCAGCTTCTTTTGGAGATCAATGCAGGCGTGCAGTGTAACAGCAGCACAACAGTGCGGGAAGAGCTGTGTGTTAATGAAAAACCCTTTCCCTGTTGTGCTGGACAGACATGCTGTGATTGCGGGGCTATAAAGAGACACAAAGCGCACTCACCTCATGTATGAAGTCAGTGATACACATACACACACATGGCAGCACACACACTGGCAGACAGGCAGCCTCATGCTAGCAGCAGCCCGACTGTTTCCCAGAGATAAGCAAGCGCTTCAGGCGCTTCAGATGCCTCTAATTTAATAAGATGAAGAAAGATGGTTCACAGCATTGCTATCTTCTGGGCTCTCTGGGCTCTCAACAACAACACAAAGTTTTTAAACAAATGGGATGTTTACGGTGTGTTAGTCTGGGTTGTGGCGGGTATTCAGTGTCAATCTGATAATACACTACAGAAGTTTATCTAGAAACTGCATTGTAACTAGACAGACAGGGTAGCTATTCTTCTGTGACTGACAACAGCATTGCACTGAAGAGTGTGATGCAGATTGTGTATCATACATTGTGTGGGTGAATCACATTTCATTAGACCTTATTTTATTAGGATAAAGATTACACTAATGTGCATGAGTTACTAAGCATGTTTATAGCTATGAAAGTAGCATCATAGATTTTTGTATGTAAAATATGTAATGTTCACCCACTGGTGAGAGAATAAAGAAATGGTTGCCTGGGACAATGATCAATTGTAAGATCAATTGTCATTATTCGTCATTATTCAAAAATATTGACCACAGAATGCAGTGAACGACCAATCAAAATTCAAATATACACTAAAAATCCTGTAGTTTTTACATGAGAAAAAAAAAACAGTAAAAATGTAAACATATTTACAGAACTATCGATACAATTTACAGATTAAAACTATAATTTTCACAAGTTGAGGTAAATGCTAATACATAAGGTGCAAGCTGTCGTGCACAGAAACACAAATCACCATCACGGTAACACACAAACACTAAAATAATGCAGTAAACATTAATAAAACAACATACATTGTAACGTAAAACCCTAATATTTTTTAACTGATTTCAGAAAGTATGAACAAACAGAAATATTTAAACAAAATACCATCGAATGTGAAGTGTAATCTCAGGGAGTCTCAATTTAAGTTTACAGTTTTTCACTGTACATTTTAAGATGACTTGTTCTTTTATTACTTCCAAAAAACAGTAAATTCAACACTATTTTACTGTAAAATTACATGAAATGCAGGTTAGATCTTTGACAGAGGAACTTACCGTTAACCAATAAACAGTTTTTTTTTTTAGCATTTTATAAAAAGATTTTAGTTTTTTGTTTGTTTGTTTTCTTTTTTAGTAGTGGATACTTTCTTCTTACTGTTATTTGTTATTTTGCGCATTTTAGAACATGAATTTGATCAAAACTATACGATAGCATTAACGCATATATAAAAACTTACACAGAGACAGCAATGTTGCACTGTATATTTGAGCTCTGCTCCCATATACTGGATGCGTGTCGGCTTATTTATTTCACAATCCACTCCACTGCAGTTACTAAATAAAGCAAACAAAGTGCAATTAATTTAAAAACTAATTTCAAGCATTTAATTATATATATATATTACAGTCTGAAATTTCTAATCAATGGATTGATATTATCATGTAAAGAGAGTCAAAGAGATGCTTTGATAGCTTTTGAGAGTGGAAGTCTTGATTAATCTGAGCCATGGCGATCTCAGGGCAGACTGTAATGAAATATCAAAAAGATAATTCATACCAACGGGAGACTATGGCTGCTATCTCTCTGGGTTTGTGTTTGTTTGCTATTATATTGTAACCTGCCAGACAGGAGAGCCCTTCATCAGGTGTTTCAGCTCTGGGTTCGTGGCAGGCCAGCTCTACAGGCTCATTAAAGCTGGGAGCAGGTGCACTTTCATGAGTGAATATTATAATGCAATGTCATTCAGAGAGCAGGTTAGCGTGGCCGCTATGACCTGTCGTGCACACAAACACAAATCACCATCACGGTAACACACAAACACTAAAGTAATGCAGTAAGCATTAATAAAACAACATACATTGTAACGTAAAACCCTAATATTTTTTAACTGATTTCAGAAAGTATGAACAAACAGAAATATTTAAACAAAATACCATCAAATGTGAAGTGTAATCTCAGGGAGTCTCAATTTAAGTTTACAGTTTTTCACTGTACATTTTAAGATGACTTGTTTTATTACTTTCAAAAAACAGTAAATTCAACACTATTTTACTGTAAAATTACATGAAATGCAGGTTAGATCTTTGACAGAGGAACTTACCGTTAACCAATAAACAGTTTTTTTTTTTAGCATTTTATAAAAAGATTTTAGTTTTTTGTTTGTTTGTTTTCTTTTTTAGTAGTGGACACTTTCTTCTTACTGTTATTTATTATTTTGCGCATTTTAGAACATGTATTTGATCAAAACTATATGATAGCACTAATGCATATATAAAAACTTACACAGAGACAGCAATGTTGCACTGTATATTTGAGCTCTGCTCCCATATACTGAATGCGTGTCGGCTTATTTATTTCACAATCCACTCCACTGCAGTTACTAAATAAAGCAAACAAAGTGCAATTAATTTAAAAACTAATTTCAAGCATTTAATTATATATATATATTACAGTCTGAAATTTCTAATCAATGGATTGATATTATCATGTAAAGAGAGTCAAAGAGATGCTTTGATAGCTTTTGAGAGTGGAAGTCTTGATTAATCTGAGCCATGGCGATCTCAGGGCAGACTGTAATGAAATATCAAAAAGATAATTCATACCAACGGGAGACTATGGCTGCTATCTCTCTGGGTTTGTGTTTGTTTGCTATTATATTGTAACCTGCCAGACAGGAGAGCCCTTCATCAGGTGTTTCAGCTCTGGGTTCGTGGCAGGCCAGCTCTACAGGCTCATTAAAGCTGGGAGCAGGTGCACTTTCATGAGTGAATATTATAATGCAATGTCAGTCAGAGAGCAGGTTAGCGTGGCCGCTATGACGCTCTCTCTCTTTCATAGCCCCCACTGTACACCATTAATCATTTCCATGGCCACGGCAAATCACAGGAGAAGCTAGTCAGCTCAGATCCCATTAAAAGTTTTACATAACCCCCCTGAAACATTTAGCGACAGATCATCTCTGTGCTGGAAATATGACTTTATTTGTATGAAGATTAGAGATGAAAAAACAACTGAGAAACAGCATTAGCTAATTCCTCTTGAGGAAGTGATGTCAGGAAATTTTGAACAAAGTAAATCATAATGAGTTTTTCAAATCTCTTGTGTTTATGTTCTCCTTAAAGCAGGCGTCTACAAACTCTGTCCTGGAGGGCCAGTGTCCTGCAGTGTTTAGCGCCAACTTTCCTCAACACACCTGCCTGGAAGTTTAAAGTATACCTAGTAAGAGCTTGGTTAGCTGGTTCAGGTGTGTTTGATTAGGGTTGGAGCTAAACTCCGCAGGACACCGGCCCTCCAGGACCGAGTTTGGAGACCCCTGCCTTAAAGGAATAGTTTACCCAAAAATGAAACTTGGATAAATTGACCTACAACTTAGGCCATCCAAGATGTGGATGTATATCCTCATCAGAACAGATTTGGAGAAATGTTGCATTACATCACTTGCTCATCAGTGGATCCTCTGAAGTGAATGGGGGCCGTCAGAATGAGAGTCCAAAAGCTGATAAAAACATCACAATAATCCACACCACTCCAGTACATCAATCAATGTCTTGTAAAGTTCAAAGTTGTGTGTTTGCAAGAAATCCATAATATGTGTAAAAGTCCATTCCCTGTTGTCCTCTCATACTTTTCACAAACATACAGTACTTGTTTAGAACTGTTTCAGACAGTTTTTGCTTGTGAACAGGGTTTGATGTGCTTATTTCTCTCCTGATTCAGACTAGACGACTTTTTTCACTACAAAGCAATAATATGGATGGGACTCATATTTTAGCCAGAAGCTAATGATGGATTTGTTTATTACTAACACGCAGCTTGTCATTTTTCACATTCTGACGGCACCCATTCACTGCAAAGGATCTATTGGTGAGCAAGTGTCTGTTCGGATGAAGAAACAAAATCATCTACATCTAAATGTTCAACAAAATTTCATTTTGGGATGAACCATTTAAAGAGATAGTTTTTCATTCTAATTCTATCTTCATTTTAATTCTGTCTTCATGTACTGTCCTTTGTGTCGATGTGAACTATCTATGTCTGTCTTATTTTCACTGTTACTACAGTGTGAAAAATAGTGTCCCATACTCTGAATTTGTGCTCTGCATTTATCCCATCCAAATGCACACACACAGCAGTGAGTAGTGAACACACACCCAGAGCAGCGGGAGGCCATTTTTGCTGCAGCAGTTGGGGGTTCAGTGCCTTGCTCAAGGGTCTCGCCTCAGTCGTGGTATTGAGCGTGGAAGAGAGCGCTGGTCATTCACTCCCCCCACCTACAATCCCTACCGGTACGAGACTCGGACCCTTGAGCTTTGGGTTACAAGTCCGACTCTGAAACCAGGACTGCCCCCATAGTTGTTTCCATAGTTACTAATTATGTTGCACCTGTTCTGTGGTGTGTTCCAAATTATTATGTGTTTATATGCCCTCAGTTGTTCTGCCCTTTGTTCAGTTTTGTCTTTGTTTTGATGATGCTGTTGTGTTCCATTGAATTCTCTTCTTTGTTTTAGTTATTAATGAATTTTAAAGCTGCATTTAAATCCATCTCTCCTCGCTTCCCACACTCACTGTGACAGTTGTAGTCTGCATAGTCTGATATACTTTAACAAAAACAAGGTCTAAACACAGTTACTACATACATTCTTCAAATTATCACATTCACTGACTCATCAAAATGTCCTAAATGTGTAAAATACTCCATATTATGGTAAAGATTTTATTGATTTTATAATGTTGGTAATTAGCTAAAATTTGACCGATCTGAAACATTTCAAACTGTATCTTTAGGTTTCTGTTATAGTTTATAATTCTCACATTTTAAAGTGCCTGTTGTGGGTTTTCACATGTGCTCATCCAGTTGCAACCCTGTAACGTCCACATGGGCCAGTTACTGCCCCCAGCTGGACAGAGACGGATAGCAGCTTTAGGACGCATGCTTAAATGAGACATCAGCCTCATAAAGTCAGTCAAGTAACAAAACATAATAAATAAGGTGGAAATAAATACAGTTTATATTCTTATTCAAAACATATTGGAATTACATATTTTAATGCCACCATTACGCTTTCAGATCAATTTAGATCCCTGCTCTTCTTCTTCAGCACACACAGCAAAACATCCAGATACTGTCACCCTCATTAATCAATTATGGATGCTTTCTGCCAAAGCAAATGATGGAGGTCATTTGTTTTTTCCTCTCGAGTCCCCAGTCAGTGTTTTAGGGTGTCCCAGTTTCAAAAGGAGAGAAAGAGATAGAGCATTCAGTCACTCAGAGAAGGATCGGTCTTACTGATTGCACAGCTCTGATAACCCAGAGAGAGAGAACTTTAATTTGGTCTTCACTGTCGGTTCAATTACAATAATATTATATAGTTCTTTCAGCATACTCTGTTTCATGTTCACTTTAAATAGTTTGTGTGACGAAATAATATTCATTATATTTTATGCCAGTAAAGTGCTTTGAACTGAATTAAATCATATAGAGAAAGAGAGAGAACTATAGAAAGATTAAATACTCATAAAGAAATAATTCTAGTCAAGGCAAAATGTATTTGTATAGCACTTTTGAAAATACACATTGTTTCAAAGCAGCTTAACAGAAAATAATGATGTTACTTCTTTTTTTTTCTAACAAAGACACATTTCCCAATATTTAGGTCATGTTTTTAAAAGTCACACAAACTTCTCCTTACCAACTTTATGCTTGGCATGGCAGTAAATTTCACATTCAAAATGCACTAAAATTACCAAAAAACTTCTTACATGTCTCATATTAAATCATTCTTCCATAACACAGGAAAGGTTGTCACCCAGCAAACACACTCATAAACCAATGGCCTAAAACACTAACAACAGGTAGCATTATACAGTGTTTTCACTTGTAAAATGTCTTTACAGAAAAATAATGACAACTCTCTGGTGTGTAGAAGTCACTGTAGTATACAGTATGATACACGGTCCAAGTTTACATACAAAATGATTCCCAAGTTTTACCTTTCTTATATATAAAAATGTTAAAACATGTCTTAACATTCTTATATATAAGAATGGTAAAACGTCTCGGAATGGTAAAACGTAACCCATGTTCTATGAATAGGGAACGAGACGCAAAGGGAATTCCCCTTGGGTGTGCTGTTTGTCTGAGGCCTGTATGGAATCACACCAATTCATTGGCTGATGGCGCATGCGCCACCTCGACGTCACTATGTCACCCACTCTAATACTAGCGAATGCACCATCTGCTCCTCAGATTTTCTGCCGAAGAAGTCCTGTTGGCAGCACGAGGAGCTTGGCAAAGAATGCAGCATCCCGTTCCCTATTCAGAGAACATGGGTTACGAGAGTAACCTGAGATGTTCTCTTTCATAGGTTCACTCATCTGGGAACCAGGAGCCGTATCTATATCCAAGCTATAAAACCTGATTAAAAGTGTGAGGAGAGGACCATCTTGCCATCACACAGATATCCTCCAGGGGAACTCCTCTGAAAAGAGCTTGAGAGGAAGCAACACTCCTTAATGAGCTTGAATACCTAGCAGTGAAGACAGACTTCACACCTCATATGCAAGCGAGATAGCGTCCCTTACCCAATGAGAAATCCTATGTTTTGATGTGGCGAGCCCTCTGCTGCTAGCACCAAAACACACCAACAATTGGGAAGACTTGCGCCATTGGCTAGAACGGTCCACATAGAGCTTCAAACCTCGAACAGGGCTGAGCAGGTAAAGCCTCTCGTCCTCAACAGAAGCAAAAGGAGGAGTGAAGCACGACCACCTGGGAGCGAAATGACATGGACAAGAACTTGGGGACATAACCAGGTCTGGGCCGTAGGAATAACTCAACAAGGCCCGGAGCAAACTCTGTGCATGACTCGCTAACAGAGAGAGCCTGCAAATCCCCTACGACTCCAAAGGCTCAAACGGTGACTTCAAAGGTTCAAATGGTGACTCCAATAAGCCCTCAAGGATGATAGACAAGTCCCAGGAAGGAACACCGACAGGGCGCGCCAGCCTCAAACGCCTAACCCCATGCATAAAAGAAGAGACCAAACGATGTCTACCTAGGGGGACTTAATTCGCATTCCTGCAAGCAGCAATAGCTGCAACATAAACACTCAGGTGGTAGCAGCCACTCCAGCTGTAAACTTCTCCTGCAGAAACTCCAGCACTGAACCAATCAGGCAGCTGACTGGGTCCACTGCATGAGCCGAACACCGCGACTCAAAAAGCCTTCCACTTGGAAAAATAAAGCATCAGAGTAGAAGGACCCCTAGCATTATCAACGGTTTCCTGAATGTCCGGAGGAACACCAGAGGTCACAGCGGATCACCCTTGATTGGCCACACACATAGCCTCCAAATCTCGGACCAAGGGTGCCAGATCTTGCCCTGGAGTTGGGACAGCAGGCCTTTCCTGATTGGAATCTCCCATGGGGTGTGCCCTAGAAGGGAGACGAGCTCCGAGAACCAAGTCTAGACTTGCCAAGACCGCCGGAATCAACTTGATTGGTGGAAATGTGCACGGCCTCAGATCCGGCCACGGGTGGGCAAATGCATCTATCCCCAGAAGTGCTGGGTGACAGGAAGAACCAAAGGGGACATTGGGTCAATTTCTGCATTGCAAAGAGGTCTACCTCTGCCCTGCCGAAAAGATCCCAAATCTGAGACACCGTCTGGCGGTTCAGCATACAGTCCCCTGACCCGACGAGTTTATCTGAGCGCTTCAGCTCACTCCGCTTACGCGGGTGCTGACGGGTTGAAGGACGATCGCAAGCTCCCCAAACCGTAAGAACATATATAGCAGTGTTCGCTAAAGCAAGCATCAAGCACAAGAGCAGCACAAGTGCTTTCACAATGGTAGCATTTCATTATCATTATCAGCAAATAGCATGTCATTACCATGTGATCTGACAGTGTCGCTTCACTACCATTCACAAATCCTTTCCTGTGGTCGCATGGTATAGTAAAGTGTCTATTGGATGCACACTTCAGAATCTTGTCTGAAGTGTGCTTGCAAGGGTGTTTCCTTGTCAATGGCCCAAAACACTGGGGTAGGCTCCAGCATCCCGTGAGCCTGGACAACCAGTTTGGAGAATGGATGCATGATGTTGCTAAGGGGGTGTTGCTAAGGTTTTCAAGGCATTTGCTTGGGTAATGCAATCAGTTGTTGAGGTGTTGTTTCAAACTTCTGCTAGGTAAATACTGTATATTCAACTTTGAAAAGAAATAGCACACCCCTCCTTAACAAGCCACTGATTTGAGGTATCATTCATGTCTGAAAGATAAAAGCAATTTTCATGCTGAAGTTTAAAAGGGTTAGCTATAATTGCTGAATATGAGCAATAACATACTTAGCAAACATCAATGATAATAAAACTGCCTCTTTATTATGTCATGTTCAAGACACAGAATGTGAGACACAGGTAAAGAGAGACAGTACACTTACTGATTTATATTCATGAAATCAGGCATCTTTAGAGAGGCTAAGGTAGGGAGTCTGTCTGTCTCTCTCCTCAGTAATCAGGTTCTTTGTGTTGGGGTTGAATGAGCTGAAATCAAAGCATACAGAGACACAATCAGAAAGACATATTTAGACACGTCCAACCACGCTTGTGCTTTAATGAGAACAGACATACAGACATGAGATAAGAGATATATTAGAATGAGGTACTGGACAAACATACTTTCACGCCTGTGGCACTGTTAACGAAATAACAATTGGTTATGAAACACTACACTTTTTTTCTCTAGAAAAGATTTCTATTTTAAATAAATGCTGTCATTTTAAATGTTTTATTCATCAAAGAATCCTGAAAAATATATAATCAGCATATCAGTATAATTTCTGAATACTGGAGTAATGGCTGATGAAAATTCAGCTTTTCATCACAGGAATAAATTATATTTTAAAGTATATTAAAATGGAATATTTTATTCTAATATTTCACAAAGTTACAGTTTTTTCTGTATTTTTGATCAAATAAATGCAGCCTTGATGAGCACTTATTGTCTTATTGTCAAACTTATTGTCTGAGAAAAAAAATCTAGTTAAGGTTACTTAGTACAGGTTTTCAAAAAATTGCTTCTGAGTATACTTGAATATATTGAGTGACCTATATTGATATATTGAACATTTTGTGTAACTAGATTTCCCTTTCGATACTTCACTCGTACTTCATCGCTAGATGCTATGGGAAAAGGTCATTTTTTCTCCAATACTGAAGCCTTTTTAATAACGCAGTGCACGGCCATTGGTTCATGCAGTTTTTTAAAAACTAACCAATGAAATCTAGGACAATCCCCTAGATGACAGTAAGTCATTGGCGGCCACAGATGGAGGAGCTGTCAGTCTCGATGAACGAACCCGCCCCCTTGCCGTCTGCGAAGCCCAGTAAAGCCAAGACAGGCATGGACGCTGAGCTTCTCCGCGTCCTGTCTAAGGCTGTTGAGGGGCTGGGTTTGGTGTGGTCTCCGCCGGAGGAGCCCAGCCACAGCCACCTGGACAAATGGTTCCTGCCCTTCTTCCCGGAGGTCCATGATGAGCTCACCAAGTCGTGGCATGCCCCCTAATTAGCTTGTCTGCGTACCTCCGCTTTATCCGCCCTCACCTCGATTGATGGCGAGGTGAGGACGGATGAAGTGGAAGTACGCAGACGAAGACTGCCTCCCTTGGATGAGTCTGTGGCCACGCACCTCTGCCCGTCCACGGCCATCGGTTGGAAAGCGAAGTTTGCCCACCCGTCCAAGCCATGTAGGAGGACTTCAGCCCTCGCTGGACGAGCTTACTCTTCGGCTGGACAAGCGGCCTCAGTTCCATGGCGGTCCTCCAGGTCCTCAGGCCAAACTCCTCCGATACATGGACGAGTCTGGCCCCGACCCCACGACGTTTAGAGAACTGTGCAGCACGACCGACCTGGCTCTACACGCCACCAAGGCCACAGCTCAGGCGATTGGCAGGTCTATGGCCAACCTAGTGGTGCTCAAGTGCCACTTATGGCTGAACCTAACGGGAATCAAGGACGCAGATAAGGTCCCCTTACTAGACTCCGCGGTCTCCCCCACTGGCCTGTTTGGACCCGCGGTTGAGGGTTTCGCGGAGTGCTTCACTGCTGCACAGAAGTCGTCCCAGGCGATGCAACACTTCTTACCAAAGTGTTCCAGCTCTGCAGCTGCTTCCAGTCATCCCAAGTCTGTGCCGACTCAGCAGCCCGCGAAGCCTGCGCCTCCAGCGGCCCTGCCAGCTCCAAAGCTCCCAAGCCTGAGCCTCGACTGCTCTGCTGCTCGGCTAGACGCTACCCGTTTCCTAAGCACCAGGGACCCCGGCCCAAGATGGCGCTGGACCCGGCGCCTCCGCTGTCTTCCTGATCTGCGGGACAGGAAGAGGAGGGGGCTAAGTCTCACTGCAGCCGGACCACCCCCCAAGCAGCCTCGGTTATGCCTCCGAGCACCCTGTTCAGTTCTGGGTGTCGAAGGAAATGTGTTTGTTGTGGATGCTGGGCCCGTTCAAGCACCCCCACACCTTTCTGCTGTGATAGCGGGCAAAATAAAAAGCAAACATACTCAAAATGAGAGCAAATGTCCTCTTCCGCTTACACATGTGTCGAGTCCCCTCATGGCGACTCACTACTCGAACCAATCCAACACCTTGTCACGCATCCCGAGGCCTGGCAGTCCATCCCCGGAGTGTCAGACTGGGTTTTGGGGGTAATAAAATTAGGCTGCTCACTCCCAATTTTTCGAAGACCTCCGTGATTCAACAACGTGGCTCCCACCTCAGTACAGAGCAAAGACGCACATGTCCTGCACTCCGAGATGATGAATTTACTGGCAAAAGGAGCTGTGGAGACTGTTCCTCCAGCCCAGAGCGAGTCAGGCTTCTACAGCCATTACTTCCTCATCCCCAAAAAGGATGGCGGCTTACGGCCCATCCTCGATCTCAGGCACCTGAACCATGCCCTCATGAAGCGGCCATTCAGGATGACTACATTGAAACAGATCCTCGCGCAGGTATGCCCAGGGGACTGGTTCTTTTTCTGGACCTGAAAGATGCCTACTTTTACATCTAGATTGCCCCCCATCACAGACAATTCTTGAGATTCGCCTTAGAGGGAGTGGCTTATCAATAAACGGTCCTTCCCTTCGGACTGTTCCTGGCACCTCACACTTTTACAAAGTGCATGGATGTGGCTCTTTCCCCTCTGAGACAGATGGGAATTCGCATTGTGAATTACCTCGACGACTGGCTTATCTTGGCCCAGTCAGAGGCCGAGCTACTATCTCACAGATCCCTCCTCCTCAGCCACTTAGAATGTCTGGGATTCAGAGTCAACTTTGCCAAGAGCGCACTGTTCCCCAGCCAACAGATATCGTTCCTGGGAGCAGTATTCGCGCCAGAACGTGCACTGGCCATGCAGCGGCCCCCCTCAGGACTGGCTGAAACCACGAGAGGAAAGAGGAAAGTTGGCTACACAGCAACTGCCTGGAAATGCTGGAAGTGTGTCGGGGCCTTCAGACCTTCTTGCCAGACCTAAGGGGTCACCACGTTCTAGTCCACTCAGACAGCATGACGGTGGTGTCCTATATAAATCACCAGGGAGAGCTCTCCTCGAAGTGCCTTTTCATTCTGGTGGAGCACCTCTTGGAATGGGTTCAGCTCAACTTGCGTTCGCTGAGAGCAACGCATGTGCCGGGCAGGTTGAACCAAGGAGTAGACATGCTGTTCCGGAGCAACGTCCCCTCAGAGGAGTGGATGCTCCATCCGCAAAGGGTTCAGAGAGTCTGGGAGATCTTTGGGAAGGCAGAGGTTAATAAAATCCTTATTTAAAAACCATAGGAGCTTTGTAATCTTTTATTGAAACTTCTTATTATGCTATACAGGTGAATATTCTTATGGTAATTATAATAATCCTATTGTCACAATCCCCAGTCACCAATCCATTCACTATCCTTTATCACAGTCCCCAGTCACCAGTCCATTCACTATCCTCAGTCACCAGCCCAGTCCACTGGGAACTACATTTCCTAGCACCCCTTCTGGTCAATACACCACATCTGCCATAGATGATCTCATCAAGCCCTGTATAAGAGCCGTTACTCTACACTTCTTCCTTGTCTGGTCTCGTCTTTCCATATATGAGGACTTACCTGGCTACTTCCTTGGATACTTACCTGTCTTCAGTCAGTCTTCAGTTCCAGTCTTCACTAAGCCTTCACTGCACTTCACAGCACCTGCAACAAATAAAGAACTGTTTATGCTCAAGCTAAGTGCTATCTATCTTCACTGAATTATAGTGATGAGAAATCGAGGCTTTCTGAACCGTTTGAGGCTTTCATGAAATTGTGCCGAAAAACGGTTCATTACATGAAGCTTTTAACACAGTAACCATTATCGACATCTGGTGGTCAGACTTGGTTTCTCCACCAAATCTAACAAAACATGGCGGAGCAGAGGATGGTTTGAAAAAGTTTTTAATCTGTGCCAACGCGTGTCATGCGTAGTCCGGTCAACAGATTCACATATTGATTAATAATATTAAATATACAAATGTGTGATTTATAATTAATAATTGACGTGAACAGTAGCAAAAATATTTTGGGTGAGCTGTTCGGGGTCTCTGAGACCCCAGCTATAAGAACATGATAAAATGCAATAGAGGTGTGGCGTGCATTCAGTTTCGGTCTGGTGTTGAGGTTATTCTAAACTATTCTACTGAATCCCAAATAAGTGTACACACACACACACACACAACCAAGTCAATGTAAAGAAACACAAGAGTCATGCGAAGCGTCGATTTTTTCAAACCAGCTGTCCCAAACTTCTGATACTGCATGACGTTAGAAGCTTCAAACGTCATCAATCACATGGTATTGTCATTTTGATACAAGCATCGGCACAGTGTGTGATACAATAGTGCTTTGAAAACTGCGTCGGAGCATCGGAGCCTTGGTATCAATCGTCCCATCACTATTTAATTATATACTCACCTGTTTTCCATGCTGCTTCTCTGAAATACCTGTGAATAAAGACTAAAGAGTCTTCTCCTTTTTGTGACAGAAGACCAGACCAGCAGCCATGATTTCAACGGATAATGGTGGGTGATTCTGACATCACACTTGAATGGTATTTAGATATTGTGCAAGGTCTGTCCACTTCTAATAACAATACCCTTACGTATTCCATGGCTTTTCATATGTCTGCTCCAGGCCACATGTCTGTTTTGGAGCCTTACAGTCCCCCGAGCTCAGGCAAAGATGCCAGTGTCAGCTCCAGACAAGGAGCACAGTACAGGGATGGCTCCATTCCCGGAGTTCAGTCACAAGTCCGCTTCAGCCCTCGAATTCAGTAAAGAATCCGATCCAGAATAATGCTCTACAGACTCCGCTTCAGCCCCTGAGTCCACTCAAGTCAAGTCACCTTTATTTGTATAGCACGTCATACAATACAGATTGTGTCAAAGCAGCTTTACAGTGGAAAACAGGAAAATAGTTTGTCAATAATGCAAAAGGACAATAACAAACAGTAATTTTTCAAGTTAACGTCAGTTCATTGATGATTCAGTGATGTCATCATCCAGTTCAGCTCTTCCAATAGTGTCTGTGCAATCAGTCAAGCGTCCCCAACTAAGCAAGCCAAAGGCGACAGTGGCAAGGAACCAAAACTCCATCTGTGACAGAAATGGAGAAAAAAAACCTTGGGAGAAACCAGGCTCAGTCGGGGGGCTCTAGGTCTCATCAAGTTGACATGGTCTTCGCTGACATTCAGGGCTATAGAGGTCGTCTCTAGGTGCTGATCCATCATCTGGTCTGGATCCGGACTGGATCTGGATGGCTAAGGTGACCTTGGAATTAGAATAAAACAGACTAATATTAGAGTAGATGACATTCTTCTTACGATGTAACGAGTACATCTGGTGTTATGTGAAGTGTTCCCAGTTCCGGTTGACATAATTAATGAAGCCTAACAATCCTTTAACGGATTTGAATTATAGAAATGTGATAGTGTCTTATGTGTACGCCAGGTTAAAGAGATGGGTCTTTAATCTAGATTTAAACTGACAGAGTGTGTCTGCCTTCCGAATAATGCTAGGTAGATTGTTATAGTTTGTATAGATTGTATAGACTAAATAGGAAAAGGATCTGCCGCCCGCAGTTTATTTTGATATTGTCAAATGGTGAGAGTTTTGAGATTGCAGCGGACTTGAAGGACTAAAATGCGATTATGAGCTTGCTCAAGTATTGGGGAGCTAAACTATTTAGTGCTTTATAAGTAATTGGCAAGATTTGTTTTATTAAAATGTATACAATGTTCAATAGGGAGCCAGTGCAGAGTTGACAGTACCGGGCTAATACTAAAATGGTCATACTTCCTGGTTCTAGTAAGTTTTAGGAGTTTTATTAAGCGCGCAGAGCAACCACCCAATAAACATTACAATAATCTAACCTTGAAGTCATGAACACATGAATAAATATTTCTGCATTTGACATTGAGAGCATAGGTCGTAATTTAGATGTATTTTTAAGATGGAAAAATGCAGTTTTACAAATGCTAGAAACATGGTTTTCAAAGGAAAGATTGCTATCAAATAGCACACCTAGGTTCCTACAGGCCCTGTCACCCCTCCAGCCCCGAGTCCGCTCCAGTGTTGGCTCCAGCCCCTGAGCCTGCTCCAGTGTCGGCTCCAGCCCCTGAGTCCTGGGTCCCTGTCTCAGAGTCCCTAACACCCCTTACCCAACCAGCAAGCCAACTATGAGGGTCTATAGACCCTTCCACCGAAATGCAACTAACACCTCAAAAAGGCAGAACAGGCCTCTGGTTCCATGACAACCACAGACAAATCATATGATAACACTGGTTGTATTGCTCAAAGGAATGATTCAGTCCACTGAATGAATGAATGATGCATGTATATAGCGCTTTATTGTCTATTGCTGTACTGTACACCCAAAGAGCCTTACAATCATGTGTGGGGGTCTCTCCTCAACCACCACCAGTGTGCAGCATCCACCTGGATGATGCGACGGCAGCCACAGTACAATGGCGCCAGTGTGCTCACCACACACCAGCTACAGGTGGAGAGGAGAGAGAGTCATAGAGCCAATCAAGTGGATGGGGCTAGGCAATATTGCGTTCATAATGGAATGCGATTCATCTGCGATTATGAACGCGATATTGCCTAGCTTGTCAGTGAACTACGGCTCTGTGTAGTAAATGCCGCTCCATCTGAAAGCAGGTGATGGTGATTTACTACCAATCACGGAACCGGCTTTACTGACGAGATGTGCATGACAATTGCATGCGATTAATTGCACAGCCCTAATTAGGAGGCCATTATAGACAAGGGCCAGTGGCGGCAATTTGGCCACCACACAGACCACAGGGTGAGCACCCCCTGCTGGCCTCACTGGGAACTACATTTCCCAGCATCCCTTCTGGTCAACACCTGCACTCAGTCAGCCATCACCACACCTGCCATAGATGATCTCAAGCCCTGTATAAGAGCAGTTACTCTCCACTTCTTCCTTGTCTGGTCTCGTCTCTCCTTGTATGAGGACTTACCTGGCTACTTCCTTGGATACTTATCTTTCTTCAGTCAGTCTTCAGTTCCAGTCTTCACTAAAGGCCCCGACATACTCAAAACAATGTTCTTTTTCATTCTTCGTTTAGGGGTAATACGAAATTCGAAATACGTGAGCAGCGGTATACTGCTATCGAATATCCCGAAGCCGCCTACTCCGATGAAAGCGACTTTTAAATGAATATGTAAATATGTGCTGCACGCTTTTCTCTCAGCAACAAAATAAACATAACACAAATGGAGAAAACAGCAAGCATTTTTTATAAAAAGCATCTGTTCATAGCAACATGGGCATGTTTGCACGAGCTCTGCAAATTAGCACTCCCGTGAAGTCACGTCACATGTATTTACATGGCACTTTATTCAATATATTGCTCAAAAGCAATCAGCAGTATTAAACATGAAAACAGTTTCAGTGTCTCATTTAATCAAAAGCAAAACTGAATTTGCTACTATAAAGCGGATATCCACTGCGTTCATGTTTTTACCCGCGGACATCTCACCTCCAAGGACTTGACAAACGAAATGAACCCAGAGTGCAGAGTTCTGTGTGAAAGAAGGCGGAGCCTCAGCGCACACCTCCTATGACGTATTCGTCACGGACCAATGGTAGTACGAAGGTGTTTTGCAGCCGGAACGAGCTTTTCCGGAAAGTTTGCTTTGGCCGGATTTTGTTCGAAATGACGTCACATCAGTTCGTTCTTCGAATTCGCCTTGAAGTATATCGGGGCCTTAAAAAAAAAGTGAAGTGACATGTGGCCAAGTATGGTGACCCATACTAGGAATTAGTGCTCTGCATTTAACCCATCCTAAGTGCACACACATAGCAGTGAACAAACACCCGGAGCAGTGGGCAGCCATTTATTCTACAGCGCCCCGGGGAGCAGTTGGGGGTTCGGTGCCTTGCTCAAGGGCAACTCAGTCATGGTATTGAAGGTGGGAGAGAGCGCTATACATTCACTCCCCCCACCTACAATTCCTGCCAGACCGGAGACTCGAACTCGCAACCTTCGGGTTACAAATCCGACTCTCTAACCATTAGGCCACGACTTCCCC